>NC_073692.1:103253051-103553051 GCF_029784155.1 Uranotaenia lowii | reverse complement strand
CTTTAGTCTTAAGTAAAATTCAGATCTCTTCAAAGAAACATGAAGTTTCACTGAAATCCTATATGTGTGCTGGTTTTTTTTTAAATGACAGTTAAAATCGTTAACAATGGTAATGAAGTCCTAATGAATCGAATATGACCAAAAGTCCGCCATGTCTGCAAATTTGTTTTCCCGCGCTGGATTCAAGTGAGAAAACAACCTTGTTATTCTCTCTGCGATAAGCAGTGCAACCAGATTGCTAAAAATCAGAGGGTTCATTTGGAAAAACTGTCCAATGAGAGAAGCAGCAAATATTGTCGCTGGCAACGGTTTGCATGCATTGAGAGCAAAACTTGCGCTCTCTCGCATACTTTCAGGATGTGCGAATAAGTCGTTGAATATCGTCCAGTTTGTATAATTCTTATCGCTTAAGCTAGAAGTTAAAAATATGTTTATATATTGCCTCCACTTCCTCATATATTTAGCCTTTTTGTGACATGTCAATCACATCCATTTAGCATAGAAGTTACAGATTGGGTCTTAATAAGCCTTCTATGGGCGTACTATGGAGTTCTTTAAATTTCCTTTTTTGAGACATGTCCGCCATTTCATGAATATGAAATGTGAATGAACATCACAAAAGGGCATATTATCAAAAAAACATTGTTGTAGCTTGGAAATTGTTGAAATGTATAATTTATATTGAAATTTCAACTCAGAACAACTTAAAGCTAACTCGCAAAGGATTGTTTTTTAATAAAGTTATTTTTTTTTTCACTTTAAAAAATTTAGACTAACTGTGTTTACTTTTGCATTTTTAATAATTTTTTCTATCATGACTTTATAAATATCAACAATACTGTTGATCATACGCCAAAATAAAGTTCACATGATCGATAGAAAATTTATTTAATATGCAAAAATAATATTTCAAATAAATGTTATGCAGTCCGAGATATTTGAATATGATCATAAGTATTTTTTCCCAAAACTTCATATTTCGAGCATCACTCAAAAGCAGTTCTACTAAGATTTTTTGAATTTCATTTTCAATGGAAGTTTTAACGACTGTAACTTGAATTTATAGATAAGAATGTCGGCTTTCAGTCTTTTTAAAATAGCAAAAACGACTATTTATTTAATGTTCTGACGTTTCAATCCATATAGGATCGTCATCAGGGACTGCGAAGTTCATTGTGTGTAAACTAAATATCGAAATTCTTTACAAGATTATCTGATTCTTGCTTAAAATATGCCGTATTTATTGTCGGGTTTGATTCGGCTGATCAGATGAAGCTGTCGAGGATGAAAGTTACAAAATGTTCCTCAAATAGCCTTTCTGGAATTGTAATTGTAATTGCTGATTTATTTACACACGAAAAACCTTTAGCACAGGCCTTTTTCAGGTCAAGGAAATTTTAAGTACATTCGAAAAAAAGACTCACATTTCTGAGCAACTGTTATAAAATAAATAGAGCAAAGATTTAATTTCTGTAACACGTCAATCGCATCACTCAGTACTACTTTAAGTTACAAATAGGGCCTCAAATAGCCTTCTATGGATATGAAGTTCCAAAAAGAACTATAGAACAACTATCGATCGAGGTATAATCTGGACTTTTGGTAAAGTGATCTCTCTCAAAAATTCCGTTGAATTTTCCTCAAATTCCAATCATTTCAAGTCGTTCTATTTGAACATGAAATTTACTTCTGGTTCCTTTTTTTTTTGAAACCGAGTCCTACCATTGCTTCTAAAAACTTTTGCATTATTCACTAGGAACTGGCAACAATGAATACTGACAGCATTCTGTCAGCACGAGATGCTCTCTTGATTAAAACTTTTACAAATGCTGAGTGTTTATTGATGAGATTGAAGAGGTGTTGTTTACTGTGTTTCATCATAAAAACAGCTCCAAAACAACAGTTTCTTACGACAAACAACAGGCATCCCTCTTCCAACTTCTGCACAAGACAGAGGCCCAAAATTAAAAATTGGAATGAAACTTCTCCAAAAGTCGACCTATCCCTCAAACGGAATATCAAAGCTGGAGAAGAACCACCATTTTACCCTAATTTACCCAACTGATCCAAACGATCTTCACAACTGATCTTCACAAATCTACACCGATGGGTCCGATAGCAATTGTGGCAAAGTTGGTTGCGGAATCTTCGATGGAGTCTCCAATAGGAGCCTGGACCTTCGTGAAGCTTTTACAGTCTTCAGTTTCGAAGCTTTTGCCCTGCAAGAAGCCATTAAGGGTTCGAAGCCAAATTCCGTCATCTTCTCAGACTCGGCAAGTGTTTTAACAGCTATAGCTGCCGACAACATTAATTACTCCTGGATCTATGCCATTACTGCAAAGGCCCTCCTCCAGAACATCACACCCTGCTTCAAAAACGATGTTCCAAAGACTAGAGTTTTCACTACAATTAAGATTTAAAGATTTTAACAGTTTTGCCAGAACAAATCATAATCTTGCTTTTTTTGTTTACCTTTTTTCAGAAAAAAATCAACTTAAAGCTATTTGAGGATCGCTTCAGAGTTGGCCATTCAAAATGAAATTTAGCACAGCTAGTTATCCTGATAAAAGGTTCACTATAAGGGGTGGTAGCAGCAAAATTTTGGCTTTTAAAAACTTCCATATAACTAAGGACCACACTATTGGCCATCCTAGACCTGCGACTTTCATGAAAAAATGGCCCTGCAATGTGAAAACTTTTTCCAATACGGTATTGAACCAGAGAAAATCACTCATTTTAACTATTCTAGCTATGGAATGTTGCCATTGTTCCGCGGAAAAAAACTATTCTAGCTACTATGAAATATCCCTAATTATTGTCAGAAACAGTATACTAAAGGAACTATAAAAAGCAGGTAAGGAGACTTGAAAATAAACTGCAGTGTCATGCGCTCTTAAATCATCATTAGTAGGTGGCCAAACTCAATTTTTTTTTTCCGGGAATTTAACACAACGGTCATTCTTCCCAACAAGGCCAAACTCAATGCTTAACTTGACAGTTTTTGCTATGCTTTGAATTTTTTCTTTTTGAATTGTGATGAATCTTTCTTAAAGCATTACTTACTTTAGTCGCTTTTAATTCTGATGATGAGAAATACAATAATAAAACGTGTCAAATATGTTTTCCAAAAAAATTCTTAATGGTTTTTGGGACTTCAACAGGATCAATCAATGTAGATTATTTCATAAAACATCCCTTCTGTATATTCTGCATGAAGCTCTCAAAACCAAAGTAGTTTATTTTATTTGCAAAAATGATAGATTTTACACTCAACCAAAATTTTTCAACATTTTTGAAAATGCCAGTCTGCTATATTTTCACTATTGTGCGTTCCTGACCATTTGTGGACCTTTTTAGTTTTCTGTACTACGTAAATCTGGCGAAACACGAAAACAAAATTTTTTAGGAGTTTTTCTCGCACTTTTTCAACTTTTTTCATAAATGCCGTACTTAAAGCAACCAAAATCATCTGTTTTAATGATGAACATTGGTCTTTATATTCAACATACAACGAAAAGTAATCCTTATTAAAGTATTCTTTCTGTTATTAAACGAGTTTTAATAAACTCGCCGAGGCAGGGCAAAACGCGCCATGTCCGTTTATCTGAATATAATACATAAGCGTATTTCATATTTGTTTAAATTTATGTGCAGTTTACATCACAACCCTTCCAAAGAAATTTTTATGTTGAATTGGAGAACATAGCTTGAATGTAAACGAGAATATTTGAAATTCCGGAATTTCATATAGATTTAATTAATTATTCACAAGAATGTCAAAATAAAGCTACCACTCAGCGGACTCGAAGAGCGAACCCGATGATTGTCCACTATCGGCAGGAGTAGTAGCCGAGAGTACCCCACGATTTTGGCGCGATCATTCGAAGCATTTGATCCACCGCTAGGCATCGTGTTTTTCTATATCGTAGTATCTAAATTAGCCATCAAAGAAAAATATGCGCGTGTGGCTCTATGTGGCCTCAGGATTCGGAAAAGGCCACTTTCATCCCGGATATCCCAAATTTGCAAACCATTTGGATGGTAGGATCTACCGAATGCAACCATAGATCCTATGGTCGGATCTATCCGCCAACAACCACATCCCAAGGTATCTTCAGCAAAATGAACCTGGTCGGTTCTCCATCATCTCCATCTCCATTATCTGAAAACTATTCTCGAATTTACTGGACTACATTCTTCATTTACGAGTTATAAAAAAATCTTGTTATCGTGTGCAACTTATCCGTATCTCCCCTATGTGGCCTTAGTAACGGAGGCAAATCACAATCACACTGGATTCACACTGGCGTCAGAAGGAGTCGATTATGGTGGAGAAAGTGCTCGATATCGCTAAATCCAGCCCCGGCCCAAGTGAAATCCGAAATATTTTAGGAAACGCCGTTATCATGGGAAATCTTGAATCTTTCAATGCTTCTTACTGCATTTATAAGGGAATTTTTCCTGATGTGTGATAGAGGCAAAAGTGGCTGCTGTGTGGCAGCGGCTAAGAGAATACTACCACTGGGATACTGGTTCACGTCGTAAGAGGCGACTTATCCAGTACTTCCCATATGCGTTAGTCATTCTTCAAATGCGACTATCACATGGGGAGGGGGAGTAACGGCGATTGGTCACAATTTTTGCACATAACATTCAGAGGCACATGTCTATTCGACGTTTTAGGACGAATTGAATTACATCAACTTCTTTGTAATTTTTGGAGTTCCAAGCCTAGGTTCCTTCAGGGAGGATTCATCAATTGTGCTTTAATGTTTGCTATAAATGCACATTAGACTGGCCCACAACGAAAAAAATCATTATATTCCACGCGGCACCCCCTAAATTGGTGCATTTAGGTGAAAAAATGACTTTCTGAAAATATCAGGTCATTTGGAAGAAGCACGAGCTGGCGCAAAGGACTTGAAATTTGTATGGAGCTTTTCGGCAAAATGTATGAAAAATCGACATACTTTGGTGTTCTAAAATATGTTATCAGTATGCAAGAAAGCTCAGAATTTCAGGAATTGTAGTTCAAACAATGACAAATAAATTTGTAGAAGATTGTGATGCGATACGAGTTGACTGTGATAAGTTATCAGCAATTTAATGTGTGATTTTTTTTTCGCATTTCTTTGATTTATTGTAAACGGAGTATGGGCTAATAATCGCACTAACTTGATCGCTTCATCACACAATGAGAATAACAAATAGAAAGTTTGTGACCTTTCTTTTAACTTTTGCAGATATTGGTAATAAAATAAGCTACAACTTTGCCTAGGACACAAACTTTCTATTTGTTATTCTCATTGTGTGAAAATGCGATCAAGTTAGTATGTACTAATAATCCACCTATACACCGTTCACGATATATATATGAAACGCGTAAAAAATCACACATTCAAATGCAAATAACTTATCACAGTCAACTCGTATTGCGTCATAATCTTCTACAAACTTGTTTTTTATTATTTGAACTACAATTTCTGAAATTCTGAGCTTTCTAGCATACTGGTAACATATTTTAGATAACAAAGAGTTAAAGAATGTAGATTTTTCATACATTTTGCTGAAAATCTCCATACAAATTTCAAGTCCTTTGCGCCAGCTCGTGCTTCTTCCAAATGACCTGAAACTTTCAGAAAGTAATTTTTTCACTTAAATGCACCAATTAAGGGGGTGCCGCGTTGAAAAAAATGTTGTTAAAATCATCCCATACAAATTTGGGCCAGTCTAATGCACATGCACGAGTTGTATTCTCCTTATAATGTCATGTTTGTTTGTGGTCACTTTTTGTCATTAATAACAACCATAGGTAGTTGTGTAATAGTAATCGTTAGGAGACAAGTTAGAAATTGTACAACAAATTTTCAAAATAGCAATCCAGGTCAATTCTTGTTTAGATAAAAACGACTTAAACAACAAAATTTTGTATGAGTAGAGAATAATATTCAAACATAACGAATTACAAAATATTTAATTGCACTATCAGATCATGATCGGTTTGATTTTTTTTTTGAATCGCAGTAATAAATAGGATTTCGAAATGTTTTTTTTGTGATTCAATGACATTGTTTTCGGTTGACATCAATGTTCCCTTAAATTAGACGTTGTAAAATTATATGTTAACAAACATTTGTGTATAATTCTTACTATAATGTCCAAGTACTTTATAATTTTAGAAATTCTTGTCTACAAGCCTCATAGTCAGTGCTAGGAGTTTCAGTAGGAAACTTTAGGAGCAAAGGAGGTGTAGGACGAAATCATCACCCGCAATGCTGCCCTAGCATCTCCTAGGGTTAACTTTCCACAACTTTACTAACAATGGTCCAAAACCTCCTCACGTTTATGGATGGGTCGTACACTCAGAAAAATACTATTATGTATGCCATAAGATTCTCTTATGAAGTGGCGCCATAAGAAAAATTAATGAAATTCATAAGATTGTCTTATGACGCGAATGAATTCTGAAGATGAACGCCTACTTCAATGAAAGGTTGTTGCTTTTCATAAGAGATTCTTATGGAAACAATAAATCACTTTCTAATAAGAAAGATTCTCGATATTTCATGCTGAAAACATTCACTTTATTGTTTGCCAAATTTGTTTAAAATTAAATCCTTCATGGTCACCATCAGCAGCGCATCAACAGACGGCTCCATCAAAGTTTTTTTTGCCACATCTTAATCTTCGACCTTTCGTTTTTTGCCTATCAGCTTGCTGAAAAGAAAACAAATAGTGTATTTTAGTTTACTAATATATTCAACGTTCACACCAAAAACATCAAATCGAACTTACCATTCCGGAGATAACAATAACATTTAACATTGAAGGAAAACTATAATAACTATGAACTGGCGATTGCTTCGTACTGTTAGATGATGAAAAAAAAACTGATGCTATGAATGAATGTGTTCATCATTTTTTTCACAATGCCGTTTCTTCTATTTTTCATAAGAACATCGTACGAAAATTGAAAGAATTTCATAAGACTCTTATGAAAAATTAGTTTGGACGCAAACAAGTGGTTCATAAGATGTATCTTATGAAATTTATAATAAGATTTCCTCTGAGTGTAGAGATCTCTGCATCTATCTGTAAAGTAAACGTTGACTAACATACCTTCCTCTCTTCCCCAAACAGTCCGCAGGGTTCGGCCATGACACCATCAATATTCTGTGGGGCTGGTTTTCCAATTTAGAAGATTTTTTAATCTTAGGCAACAAAATGGGGGACCTTGCTTCTATTGCAATTATAAGTCAGGAAGTGTACCACAATCTCGAATGAGAAGATGTGGCAATTCCGACCGACTATAATTTCATAAAACGGAAAGTTATTGCGTAGCGCCAACCGAAGTTCTAGGCGACTGTTCCTGCGAATGCGAATGTGTGATAGAGGCGGGTCTCATTGTTCAAATCGAAAAAACCCGTTGACGCTGGAGGAGAGTTCCAAAGATACACCGAAGAACATATGGTGGGCTCTCTAGTAGTATGTTTGGATTTCAAGAAAGTCATAAACAAATAACAATTGATTACTGAACGTAGAACAAGTTATTCAACAACCGATATTTGGTGCCATTACCTTTGATTTTGAAGATAAGAACGCTATCCACTGCGGCTCGGCCTGCTGTCTTTGGATCCTTGAATTCTGCATTTTCGTCAAACAACTTTTAAAAAAATTAAAGGTATAGAAAATTAGAAATAAAATGCGGTGGCGATGGTGGAAGCGAAACGTACTTTCTCTATTTATGAAAAATCAGTATTATATGTATTATACCAAACCGAATAGCGACCATAGGACTAGCGACGCATTTTTACTAGCGAGATTTCTGTCATTCGCAGGTTTGTTTTTCTTTTTTCAGTCTAGTAGGCGATTTCGATGTAGTACTTGAACATTGTTTATGTTATTTACTGTACGTTTTCCTTATAGGCCATCAATCGCATGCTCCAGGTCTCCCAGGAAACTTGCAGTGCTTCGTTATTATTTTCAACGTCGGGCATATAGTCCAGTTACTAGCCCCCCCAAGGAGCACCAGCTCCGAATCAGAAAGAAGAAGAAGAAGATTTTCAACGTCGCAAATGCGACGTGTCGCTAGTAGGCAAAGCTGCTTTGATTATTAGCGCTCATATTTTGGATTTTTCTGCATGCATAATATGATCAGTCAAAATTGGGTGAAAATTTAGCTGCGTCCTATTTACACTATTGAAAATCCATCACCCAAATTCGGCAACGCTTCCATAACCTATTTTCGTAACTCATTAAGTTCATCCTTTTCAATAAGTATTTCCATTCCATGGAGTTCCATTTGCTATGGTTACCCTATACTGTTCCGTGAAATTGAAAAGGAAAATGCTGTCAAAAGTTTATATCCCAAAATTGCGTGAGCATTAGAATTATCCAGGAGCAACGATTAATGTTTTCCTACGGATAAGCTTTAACAGCCACACATCTTGGAATCAGAACCCGTGAGCCATAAGATATAAGTGGTTCTCTGCGAAGACCTACACACGTAAGTCAGGCAGCTCCAAATCGCCAAAAAAAACTTAAATGTTTTTTAACTGCTCACAAATTTATAATTTCGAATCCACAAAACGAGAAGGATGGAGAAATATTAAATTATATTCAAGGGAAAAAAACAACGAAAAGGGGTCTTTCGACAGGAAGCTGTTCAAAGTGGTAGCCCTTTCCATACGTCAGACCCCAACCTATATTTGAATCATTCATTTATGTTTCTTTTTCATTTTTTTGCTTGCCACAAGCTGTATCTGAAACGAACTTGAACGTAAAATTGTTGCATTCTTTCTGACATTGAAACTGACGTTCGACTGATCGTACGAAAAAGGGCACTCCTTTTCCTGGTACGGGTAACGAAATGCAATCGGTAGCCATCAACCCAACCATTTACGATGCCAACGCTGTGGATTGATAATGGTCATCATCGGAAACGCAGTTGGGGCCTTGCTCATTGCGCATCTCAAACACGAGCAAAAGAACAGATTGTGCCTGCAGCAAAGTTCATTTCAGCCGAGGATCTGCCCCTCGGGCACTTTCGAGTCGCATTCGGAGATCACCTCAGCAACACGCGGTAATATCCGGTTCCAGATGCGCGTCCCCCTTTGCTGGGCCAAGAGTGCCTCGCCCATTCGACCTTCCCCTCATCTGATCGTTGTTTCGGAACCAACACGTGTATCGGAGTCGACAGAAGAATGTGACCTTCAGACGCCGAATGAGTTCCACTCCGAGGAAATTTAGCCCTGGCTGGACCAATCAATGCGTTCCGATGCGATGCGATGGTCAACAACAGCAAGTAGGTAACACGTCGATTAGGCTGACACACCGGACACACAGAAAACAGTCACGCTACCGAATACGCCTAAATTGAACTGTCCCTTTTAGCATGTTAGTATGGTGTGTTCACTGTTTTTTTTTTCTTACTCTCTCTCCTGTATGGCGATTTTCACCAGCAGCTTTTTTTACTGCTGCTGTTGTTGTTTGAGTTGAACTAGAAGACGGGAATGATTAATGAAAGGTTCAGCTTTTGTGCGGCCGGAATGTGTTAATGGAGATTTGATCGAATTATTGCCTCGAGAGAAGAAAGAAATATTCAGCTCTAGCGTGGAATGGGAGTTTCTAAAATTTCAATTGACCATGCGAAATTTCTTTGGATGGGACCTGAAATGAACCATATAGTTAGAGTAAGTTCACCCGTGTTGGGAAAAAGTGGTAGAAATTTTGACATTTTGAAAATTTTACCATGCAAAAATGTTTTCAAAATCTTTGGGAGTTGTATTTTTTCACAGCACTATTTCTATTTCGGCAGTATGTGATAGAAATATTGCTTTTTCTGCATCACAGCATGAGAAACTACAACACGTGCTGTTAAAAAACTTGAAGGCCACAGATCTTGAAAATGTTTTTCTATGGCAAAATTTCTACCACTTTTTCCCACCACCAGTGAACTTGCTCTTATCAAATGTTATTCAGAACTTTCAGCCAAATTCAACTTTTTTATAATTAATTAAATGTTTCAATTCCAGCTCATAACTATTCACTTGAGTAATGGACGGCAACCCGCGGCTTTTCAGTACTATTTATGCGAGAAAAATAAGAAAACAAAAAACATTTAAATAAAACATTATTTTTTGTCGTCAGGTGTTTGCCTAATCAAGATTCAAGCGAAAAAAAATTGAATGACTACTTTAGGAACGACATAAAAAGGGTCCACGATGAAATTGCCACACTATGAAATTGCTCTAACTTTTTAACCGTTGGGTAGAATTTAATGAAAATTTGGTGGATTTAATTCATAGTGCATTGTTTACATCCTGAAAGTTTTAAAGTCCTGTGATCAAAACTCGCAGAAATGGAGTCGAAAGAACAGCTCGTGTGTGATTCATCACGAGAACAAGAATCTCCCGATCGTTCCATCGCTAAAACGTTGGGAATCGCGAATTCCACGGTGTTGCGAAAGATTAAACGGTTCGAGGAACGATTGATCACCGATCGGAAGCCGTGAAGGAAAAAGTATTCCATACAACACCAAAAATCACAACCGTGTGGATGGGGCCTTCAACCAAAACCCGAACGCATCCGTTCTGGATGTGGCTAAAAAGCTGTATCTAATCCGAAGTTTTGTCTAGAAGACCAAAACTAAGACTGGGTTTCGAACGTTCAAGGTACAAAAGACCCCTAACCTCATCAAGAAGCAGAACAAGTCTGCCAAAACCCGTGCCAGGAAGTTGTACCTCAACATACTGACGAAAGTTTAATGCTGCATCATAGACGACGAAACATATGGGAAGGCCGACTTCAAACAGATCCCCGGGAACCTGTTTTTCACGGCCAAGGATAAGTTCAGCTTTCCGGAGCATGTCCGCACTAAGAAGATAACCAAATTTGCGAATAAACTACTGGTTTGGCAAGCCATCTGCATGTGCGGGAAGCGGAGTGCACCTTTCGTGACCCAGGACACGGTGAACGGACAGGTGTACATGAAAGAGTGCCTCCAAAAGCGACTGCTTCCTCTCCTGAAGGCCCACAACGTCCCAACAATCTTATGGCCGGATTTGGCCTCATGCCACTACTCCTAGGACGTGCTGAAATGGTATGCGGACAATAAGGTCAATTTCGTGCCGAAAATGTTCAACCCTTCCAACACTCCGGAGCTCCGCCTCATCGAGAAATACTGGGCGATTATGAAGCAGCACCTTCTTAAACGACCTAAGGTAGTGAAGACAGTCAAGGAACTGAAGAAAGTATGGGTTTACATGCAAAAAACGGTTGATTCACAGGTTGTGTAGAATCTTATAGCCGGGGTTTGAAAAAATACGAGTTATTTTTCTATCCCTGAAAATTAAATGGCAATCGGATGAAAACTCGAATTTTGTGAATCAATTTCATCGAGTTGAATTCGCTGCTAGATTCTACGACAGAAAATGCTCATCATGCCGATCAATGGTGCTCTGTTGAAGAAAAATCGCGTTTTGAAATTGATTATAGTGAAAAATGAAAAATTGAAATCCAAGATAGCGCTGAACCGTAAAATGCTGTAAATAACTAAAAATTGCATGAAACCCCCACAATATGGGTATCGGATAAAGGGCTAAACTAGATGAAGTCAAATTTCGCGATGAGACGCCACCTTGAAATCCAAGAAGGCGGCTTCAATTGAACTTTAATATGCTGTTAATTACTGAAAATCGCATAAAACTCCCACAAAATGGGTATTGGGTGAAAGGGCTAAACGAGTAGAAGTCGAATTTTGCTATCAAACGCCATCTTAAAATCCAAGATGGTGGCTTCCGCTGAACATTAAAATGATTTTAATTTTTAATCTTGAAATCGAAGATGGCGGCTTCTGCTGAACTTTAAAATGCTGTAGATCTCTTTAAATCTTTACAATATGGGAATTGGGTAAAGGGCTAAACAAAGAGAAACTGAATTCCGCTTCCCAACCTCATCTTGAAATACAAGATGGCGCTTCCGCATAGCTTTATATCTTGTTTATCGCTTAAAATCGCATGGAACGCCCACAATATTATTATTGAGTTTAAGAGCGAAACCAGTAGAAGTTGAATCCCTCCTTCTGACTTCATCTCTTAATCCAAGATGGCGGCTTCTACTGAACTTTAAAATTCTATAAATGACTAAAAATCGCACGAAAGCTTTACAATATTGGTATTTGGCAACACGCCCGAATATTTTGTGTCGCCGAATTCGAACGATATTTTTTCTCAACTTTGTTTTAGCTTTGTGATTTGATTTTTTTGATTTTTTGATTTTCAGACAATTATCGCACATTTTAAGTCATTTTTTTATCATATTTCTGATGCATTTTGCACTTTTGTTTTTTTTACCATATTTGCTATTTATGTCATTCTATTATGCCTATCATGCTATTATGTCTAAATTGTTTTGGTCCTATTCTAGCGAAAATTATAAGGTAATGTTGTTTCTGTTGACCGTCCGGAAAGAATAATCGGTCTAATGAGCGTCATGTACAGGTTACACTTCGTGCATGAGCCAAGTCTTCTCGACCGCAGTTGATTGTGGAGTTTATAAGTAGGCACTGTAGGGTCGCGCCCCTCGGCGACCGCCTCACCTGTGAATGTGATAACCTTGGTTCTTGAGAGTGTGGGAAGTCGATGAACGAATGAGATGGCAGACACGGTACGGTAGCCGAGAAGTGTAGACGTGGCTGTGACTTGTGGAGGAATAATTAATAAATATAATCTGTAGTGCGAGTTAATCAAAGTGTTTTAATATTTATCCGAAGGATATCGTCTCAACAACCTGGCGACGAGGATTAAAAAGGTGAGTCTTGATAATAAGTTGAAATAGGTGAAAATACATTTTCGGAACGGAAAACAAATGAGGAGGAAGCTAAGATGGCTGCCTGAAGGTGACTTTTTCTGCAAGCTGGGGGCTGCCTTCAGCACTCGAGACACATTACCTAGGATAAAGCTGTGTTAGTGAGATCGATCGGATGGAGTGTGCGAGTGATTTATGTTGATGATGTTTTCTCTCACGTCAACTGCTTTTGTTTGTTTACCTGTGCATAATTTTTATGTTTTTTTAATTTTCGAAGCGATATTGCTGAATTGTTGGATGCAGATGGTGGTTGATTTTTCAAATTTACATAGCAGGGCACCGGTCGTAATTTGGGTCAACGATTTGTTTAGTAAATTAATTGAAATATTTAATTATATTGTTGATAACCGGTGTGGATGCGACAAAATTTGAAATTTAGCGAAGCAGAAGGTGAATGAGCGTTTTATATTTGTTTACAATCTGAGTGTTGAGGAACAGGGACTGCGATAATAAAGAGCTAAAATTATATGTACTGGTTCACAAGTGAGTAAGACAGCTGACGCAGGATGTACCAGTAGCGTACATTATTGGACGAAAAATGTACCAGGAGCGTACAAAGGCAGAAAAAAGGGTTAAGAGTTGTGCCAGTAGCGTACATAGGCGATGAAGGTTCAAGAGGTGTACCAGTAGCGTACAAAAGCAAAAATATATACGTGTGAACAGGAGTTGAGGATGTACCAGAAGCGTACAGAGAAAAAAAAGTGGAAGAAAAAAACGTACCAGTAGCGTACAAATGATGGGCGATGATAACAGTCGTGTACCAGTAGTGTATAGTAGGAGTCTAAGGAAAACGTACCAGTAGCGTACAGGAGTTTTTCGAGATGTACCAGTAGCGTACATAGGAGTTATGGACCAATTGTATCAGTAGCGTACAAAATTATATCTGTTAATGTACCAGGAGCGTACAGGATTTATTTGAGAGATTAGCAAGGATTCTTGAGAGATTGTTGATGTGATTGGTTGAAGAAATGTATATTTATTATTAATACGGTTACACAATTAGATGAAATAAATACAAAACAATGAAAATCCTTTAATGGACTAATGCGTTGAGTTTTATTGATTAAATAAAATATTTGGTACTATAACTATTATTTTTCCACAATACGGACTTGACTATTTACTTGGGGGATTACTCAAAGAAAAAAAAACCTCGAAATCTCGTACTTTTGAAACCTCCATCCGATCAAGTTTATTGCAAATTATTCCTTTTCATATGTTTATTTGTGAAAAATAAACACAACAATATTTAACTATGAAGATTATTTACGGTGCAAAATTTGGCATCTTGTTTACAGATGGAGGAAGCACGTCAAATCCCTTGTTTCCGATGTGAAACAATCGAAAAACAGAAGTTGTCTCAGGAATGGGACACTTGGAAAGTTTCTCTTGAGTGTTATTTCGAAGCATATGGAATAACGGATCAGAGGATGATGAAGGCTAAATTGTTGCATCTTGGAGGCGTTGAACTTCAACGTGTATTCCGGAGTTTGCCTGGTCACGATAAAGTACCGTTGGTCGCCGTAGACCCGCTAGTGTACGACTTGGCCGTCGAACTACTTGATGGCTATTTTCAAGCAGGCCGTCAATACGTGATTGAAAGAAGGAAACTACGGCAGATCAAACAAAGGGAAGGAGAAAAGTTTTCGCATTTCGTTCTGCGGCTTCGGCAGCAAGCTAGGTGTTGTGGATTTGAGAAACATTCCGGTGAAGTCAGCGAGATATTGAAGGAAATATACTTGATAGATGTGGTGGTAGAGAACTGTATGTCGGATGAACTGAGGAGAAGTATACTGAAGAAGGACCGCTCGTTAAGTGAGATAGAGGAGATAGCCGCGAGTATCGAAGACACAGAGATACAAATGTTGAATTTGAAGGGACCAGCTGTTGTGCAGGAACGAGCTGCTTATGCGATTGGAAATGTGCAAAGTGGGAAGAGATCGTTTCAACACACGGCTTACAGAAGAGGAGATGCTAGGAACAACCCACTGAAAAGGCAATCCGCTGTTGACAATTTCGCTAATCAGAACAATCAGTCATGTTTCGCATGCGGCGAGGAAGGCCATTTTGCTAAGTCTACCAATTGCCCCGCGCGAGGTCGTCCATGTCGCCGATGTAAACAGCTGGGTCATTATGAGAAAATGTGTCGCAAGCGGAAGAATGACATGAAAGTGATGACCAAGTCGAAAAGGATCTACAATGTCGAAAATGTACCAACGGAGGAGGTTGACTCTCGTTCCGCATCAGCGGAGAAGGATACCAAAGAGGAAAAAGTTTATTACACGTTCTATGGAGGAAATCAGACAAATGTAGTACCAGGGAGGATTGGAGGCATACCCGTTCAACTGTTGATCGACTCCGGTGCGGATGCGAATTTGATCAAACCGGAAACATGGGAAATGCTCAAGAGTCGGAAAGTTCACGTGAGGAGTTCTGTTAGAGGATCCTCCAAAGTCTTGAAAGGATATGGTAGTGACAAGCCGCTCACGATTGCTGGTTCATTCGTAGCCGAGATAGTTGTGGGAATGAAGAAGACAGAAGCGGAGTTTTTCGTTGTAGAGGGTGGTCAGCGAGACATCTTGGGTGATAGTACAGCAAAACAGCTTGGCGTTCTGAAGGTTGGTTGAATGAGAAAGAAAAATTAATCCAAGTTGTTATTTTTACGGAATTGTTTATTATTATTTTTCCATGTTATTTTGTTATGATTTAGGTGGGTCTACATGTGAACGAAGTAAATACTCAGAAAAAGTCATTCAGCAAGATTAAAGGCGTACATGCTGAGATCCACATGAAAGACCATGTCAAGCCAGTCTTCCAACCATTACGCCGTGTTCCGATTCCTATTGAGGAGGCGGTTAACAGAAAGTTAGACGAACTCCTTGATCGAGACATTATTGAAGTGAAACAGGGACCAACCACATGGGTTTCGCCTCTTGTAGTGGTACACCCAAAATTCAGCCTCTGTGCCAATGGCGTGTAGTCAATTACATAGCATCATTGGTACAAGAAGATAACGCGACCGGTGCTGATTCGATTTGCTCCCACTGGCATTAATCTCCCAAGTTAACCGAATTGCGTATGTCTGAAAGAAACAAAATAAAAACGCTTTCACGTCCCTCCCTATCGCATCACAACACAAGCCGAAGAAGGATGGAAATAAATACCGGCCAACACCAGGCAGCCAGCGAACCGAGCACTGTGCGTGTGAATGTAGCAAAAGCAACAACAAAAACATCCTTCTAATTCAATCCACCAGCAAACAACCACGGCTAAGCTGTGCGTGTGTAGGTAGCAAAAGCAACAACGAAAACATTCCTTCAATTCACCGGCAAACCGGCCAAGCTGCCCGGCTTTAGCAGCTGTGTATATGTAGCGTGTGTATGTAATAGCAGGCAGTAAGCAAAGCACAGTTCTCATTCAATGGGTTTCCCGTTTCCTCTACTCCCGTTCCCTTTCCCGTTTCCATCACAAGACAAATGAATACCTTGAAAGGCGGCCAAACGCCGGGAAGCCACTGTCGTGCGTTTCTTTTGTGATTGATCGGTGGCAGAATGCCTATGACAAATATCCCTCTTCCTGCATGAAGCTCATATAGTACACTGGTTAAGATGTCGGTCTGGCAAGACCATTTAGTTAGTGATTTGAGTTCGATTCTCCCTACGGGCGCGCTGTGGTTTATATTTTTATTTTCTTGTTTCTGGGATGAATTATCCAATAGGAACGAAATCCCATAAAATGTTTTTCTTGTTTTGCTTGAATGTAGTGGTCATGCATCATTTTAGTTGGGAGCCGAGTCCTTATGCCAGTTACGGTTTTTCAAACATATCATCTGCGGCACAGTGCACATTTCAGCGCATTATCGGCACAGAGATGTGCTAAATAGGCATTGGATTTTTGCAACCTCTTCTATGGGTGTAGGCAAAGCATCTGGGGAGCCACGAATTTGTTTGGATCTTAGACGAGTGAACGAGGCGATCGTGCGTGAACGTTTCCCCATGCCTGTTGTGGAGGAGTACTTGGCCCGATTGTGTCACGGAAAGGTGTGGAGCAAATTGGACATAAAAGAGGCGTTCCACCAAGTTGAACTGGCTGAGGAGTCGAGAGATGTCACAACATTTATAACAAACCGGGGTCTGTTTCGGTTTAAGAGATTGCCGTTCGGGTTGGTGACCGCTCCCGAGATTTTTCAGCGTATTATGGAGGAGATACTGGCGGGGTGTCAGGGTACTTACTGGTATCTTGACGATATCATTGTCAAAGGAGAAACTCAAGAGATACATGATGCGAACCTGGAAAAGGTAATCTAATCTTATTTTTGTATTTAATTTCTTTTTCTTGTCATGGTCAGAGCTAAATTTAAACTTGAAATAAAGAATAAATTAGATAAAAAAAAAGCAAATTTTAATATTTATAGGTGATGGATAAGCTCAAAGCCAGAGGAGTAGAACTAATCTGGCAAAAATGTGTCTTTGGTGTAACGGAGTTAGAATTCTTAGGGCATCGGATATCAGTGGAAGGAATCAAGCCGTCACATGCAAAAGTTTCCGCTGTTTTATCATTTCGTCCTCCAATATCAGAATCTGAGATCAGAAGCTTCTTGGGTTTGGCAAGTTATTTAAACAAGTTTATTCCTAACCTAGCCACAATTGCTCAACCACTTCGTGAATTAACAAGAAAAGGAACTAAATTCGAATGGGGAGTTTCCCAAAAGAATGCGTTTGAGAAAATTAAAAAATCATTGGCAGCAGCTTCAACCCTAGGATTCTTCGATCCCTTGGACAAAACAGCAGTAGTGGCGGATGCTAGCCCCACCGGATTGGGAGCTGTTTTGGTTCAAACTGATTCGCAAGGGCAATCGCGCATTATCTCTTTCGCATCGAAATCCTTGACAGACACAGAGCGCAGGTACTGTCAAACCGAAAAAGAAGCACTTGCTTTAGTTTGGAGTGTAGAAAGGTTTCGGATGTACCTATATGGCAGAAATTTTGACCTAGTGACTGACTGCAAGGTACTTGAATTCTTGTTTACGTCTCGATCTAAGCCTTGTGCGCGTATTGAAAGGTGGGTGCTGCGTTTACAGTCTTTTGACTATCAGATCGTACACATTCCTGGAGATAGGAACATAGCTGACGCGCTTTCACGTCTATCTATGTCAAAGGCTGTTCCATTCGATCCTAATGAAGAAATTTTCATTAGGGAAGTCGCTGTTTACGCTGCTACTGCTTCTGCTCTTAAATGGGATGAAATTGAAGAAGCTAGTAAGCAAGATGAAGAATTGCGCGAAGTAGTACGGTTGATTCAAAACGATGACCAACGGAGTTTACCTTTAGCATTCAAGGTAGTAGCGAATGAACTTTGCATCATAAATAATGTTTTGATGAGAGTGGATCGTATAATCATTCCTACTAAACTACGGGAGAGGGTGCTATGTCTCGCTCATGAAGGTCATCCAGGGATGAGATTGATGAAAAGTCATCTTAGGTCAAATGTATGGTGGCCAAATATGGACCAGCAGGTCGAGAAGTTCGTGAAGCAATGTAAAGGCTGTACACTAGTGGCAGCACCAAGTGTCCCTGAACCGATGATCCGGAAAGAACTCCCGACTCAGCCTTGGGTAGATGTTGCAGCGGATTTTCTGGGTCCACTGCCGGACGGTCAATATCTGTTGGTAGTAATAGACTACTATAGCCGCTTCATGGAGGTTGTAGAAATGAATTCCATCACAGCAGCGGACACTGTGGCGGAGCTGGCCATTATTTTCAGCCGGTATGGTATCCCAGTCACCTTACGAGTAGACAATGGGCCACAATTCAGTAAAAAATGCGAAGAATTCCGGAGTTTTTGTGAGTCTAGTGGAATACAAATCGTCAACACCATACCATTGTGGCCCGCAATGAACGGCGAAGTGGAGCGACAGAATCGGTCCCTGCTTAAGAGGCTAAGGATAGCGCAAGAGCTGGGGAAAGATTGGAGAGCTGAAATGCGGCGCTACTTATTGACGTATCATTCTACAAATCACACTACAACAGGCAAATCTCCAGGAGAACTGATGTTTGGTAGGAAAATTCGCAGCAAACTGCCTCAAGTTCCACTTACAAGGGTAGAAGATGGAGAAGTTCGGGATAGAGACAAGATCATGAAGGAAAAAGGGAAAGTCTATGCAGATAGCAAAAGGAAAGCTCGAGTTAGCGACATTGTCTTTGGGGACAATGTGTTGGTGAAGAGAACGAAAAAGGATAACAAACTGGACACTACATTCGCTCCGGAGGAATACGCAGTGGTGAAGAAACAGGGCAGTGATACAACAGTTAATTCCCAGGCAACTGGCAAGGAGCTCCGAAGAAACGTTGCGCACTTGAAGAAGCTAGAACGTCCGGATAGGATGGATACTCAACCTAAAAGGATGAGGGTTGAACCGACACGTTTCAAGGATTTTATCCCACATTAAATATGTAAAGTTAGGGGGGGGTTGTAGGGTCGCGCCCCTCGGCGACCGCCTCACCTGTGAATGTGATAACCTTGGTTCTTGAGAGTGTGGGAAGTCGATGAACGAATGAGATGGCAGACACGGTACGGTAGCCGAGAAGTGTAGACGTGGCTGTGACTTGTGGAGGAATAATTAATAAATATAATCTGTAGTGCGAGTTAATCAAAGTGTTTTAATATTTATCCGAAGGATATCGTCTCAACAGGCACAACTTCCGCTGATCATTCGCCGCCGGATTTCACGGTTGGGGTCATTGCCTGCAGTCACCAGTGAACCGAAATAGATAGAGTCTTCAACTATCACCAGCTCATCACCGCCTATTGTGACTTGTAAGGATGAATTGATGTCAGTGTGTAGGGTAACGGACTTATTTTGGACCAGTGGACCAATTTTGGACCACCTTGTCTAGCTCTCTTATAAAACAAATAATCATAAAATTTTTTAGCAAATATTGTTGAAGCCCGGGCACTTAATGTAATGCACTAATTTTTTTCATTATTAGTTGTTTTATACGAGAGCTAGACAAGGTGGTCCAAAATTGGTCCACTGGTCCAAAATAAGTCCGTTACCCTATATCGACATTCATATTCGAACATCCCTCGATATGTCAAGCAAGATACATCGACTCTCCGACAGCTCGACTCAAACGGGCTCCCGGACTACCTGTCATGTTGGTGAAAAACCGTTAGAGCCATTTTGCGTGCAGCGAGCAACGAAAGCAGTCCAGAAAGTCCTCCGGACAATCAGAGATTTTCTCTGTCAGTCGAAATACAAGTTATCACAGTGGCAGTCCTTCAAGGATTTTGTTGTTGCATTTTGTAATTGCATAATAGCTCTACACGCAAAATAATTTGGAAATTAATTCTACGGGATTTCTCACGTAAACTGAGCATTTGAAGCATCCCATCGATTCTACGTGCCTCTTGTAGTAACAACATTGATTCCATCTAACTAACACATGAATTTTACGTAAAGTTGAAATGGATGACTAAAAATTTCTTCAGATCGATTTTTCTTTAGCTTGTTATGCTACAATTGCGTAAGTTCTTATAAGAAAATCAACGGTCCTCATAAACAGCTGAATCAGAGGTTTATTTTCGGGGAAGAATGACAACAACATTTTTCGCAACCGCAAGAGCTCCCACAGTATTTGCAGCACCTTAATACTGACCCATGCCAACAGTTTGGCTCCTCAGCTAGCTGCACTTCGGACAGTGTCTATTTAGCAAGGCAAAACTTCCCCCAACACCAGCTAGATCAGATGAAAAACAGATTATAACAACTCCGGAAATTATACTCTCGGCCTCCATCTTTGAGCAAAAGTCGACGATTTGCTATTCGGTTTCCAGAATAAGGGATTCCAGCGAGAGCAGTAGGGGAGAGTGGGGATACTTGATCCCCTTTTCTTATTTTCACTATATCTTTCTGGAAAAATTTAGCAACTCGCCGTCTTTGACATTTTCTGACAGCTTGTAACTTCAAGTTTCTATGCTCCAAAAATTAGAACGATACTTGAACCCGTTGATGAACTAGAAGCATTTTCGTGGGAGTAAAAAAATTGCGATTTTTCTGAAGTTAGGGGAGACTTGATCCCCTATTGAAGGAGACTTGATCTTTTATTCAGCAAGCCCTAATCCTTGTATAAAAATCAAACAAAACCCCAAGATAGAATGTTAATTGACTATTTTGGTCATGTTTGTTCTCATTTCACAATTTATAGCAGACATAAGAAGAAAATTCTATAACTTTGTCTCAACGCTATTAACATTGCATACTTTAAGGCGCTATTTTTTATAATTAAGAGAAAATTAATTATTTTTGCTCTTTTCTTCAGACAATTGTTTGATAAATATTAGTTTTTGGATAAATATTAGTAATTTCGTAATCAGCAATCATAACGATCAATTCAGAAGAAGAATATGCAGTTTGGGAGGGGGATCAATTGTACCCAACTCTAGGGGATCAATTGTACCCATAATCAACATTTTAGAAAACTTTTTCTGAAAAAAGTTGAGAGTTTTCCATTGCTTTGGAAATATGGCATTATGAAGTTCATTTTACGCTCGAACGATTGATACATTGGAACAAATATTTTTTCCATAATTTTCCCCTGTAAGGAACATTTTAAAGTGATGAAAAAAGATCTTCAAGATACATTTTGTGAAATTTTTCAAGCAAAGTTCAATTACTCAAACAATTATTTTGTTAAAAAATTTTAAACTACAAGCATTGTTATTTTGCTCATTTTGGCACATTTTTCTAGAACATTTGATCTTAGTAAGACACTCCAGTTTCGAGATATAGCTAAGGAATCAAGTATCCCCAGGGATCAAGTATCCTCATTCTCCCCTAAAGGTGAGAAGTTCTTTCTAATTTTTAACTTTTTCTCATTCCTTGTGAAAATAAAAAAATGATTTCATTTTTCGTTTATTTCGACGGTTTTTTTTCTGGTAACAATACAAGAAGAAAACAGTCAAGGATGAGGAGCTTCGTTCCTTCCAAGAGGCCGAGATCCGGCCCAGGTAAATCTTACATTTTACATTTCTTACATTATTTTTAGTAAATTACCAATTCAAATTTATTTCTCATCCAGCTAGATTCAATCTTCAATAACAATAACATTCATAAACACATTGCGTTGAGTTCACTAAAATTTCACGCAAAGTGTAGGTGAACTACATGAAGCACAAATTCCTATTAGGGGGTATTCACGTGTTTATTTCGTAGCATCTACGTGAAAATCAAATGGATAAAAAATATGTAGTTTTTCACGTATTTGCGACGTGCAAATTATTTTGGGTGTAGTTTTGAGGAAATCTCTGGTTGCTCCAATGTAAAAATTTCATCGAGTGAATTTTTTTGTAAAAGTGAATTGTACATCTTCGAACGTGATGCTTGTTAAAAAATAAAAATAAAAGTCCAGTGAATAATTTTATTCCTCTCTGGCAAAGGTGGGGGCTACGGAAGGCGACACGTACCAACGTGATATGGTCTTCAACGAATTTTACTTCTTGGTTCGAAGAAACTCTCTTGTCAACTGGCAGCGCAAATGGGACGAGGATGAGATCGGTCGGTGGCTCCACTCGATTATCCCAAAGGTAAGCCTTAAGCCCTGGTTTAATAGATTGGACCTGAGTCGGGATTTTATTCGTATATTTTCCCGTCTCATGTCCAATCATTGTTCCTTAGATGCGGTACTCTATCGTTTTGACATTGCTGGCAGCAATTTGTGTAGTTGCGGCCAAGGTTACCATGACATCGAGCATATTGTTTGGTCATGCGAGGTCCATCTTGTCGCCAGAACGAATTCGATAGACTCCCTTCGGGCCCGAGGAAAACCACCTAATGTTCCAGTGAGAGATGTACTAGCTGTACTAGATTTGGACTACATGTTCGAAATCTACCTCTTTCTAAAAGCTATCGATCTTCGTCTATAATCCTTTTTTTATTTTCATATTTTCCTTTCTATCTTCTTTTCTTCTCTCACAAAGTGTTAAGTTAAGCAAACAATTGTAAACAACCAAAATCGATTTTGGCTCCTTAAAACCTAAAGGTATGAGCCGTTTCAAATAAAGAAATTGTTGAAAAAAAAAAACATAATTTTATTCGAATAAAGTTGAAGTTATTTCAAAATGGATGAGAATGCTCTTCTTTTGTAATTCGAAAGTGTGTTTTTCATTAAGTAATCGAAAGGCATAATTGCCAGTTAAGACAAAATTGTCAGTCGAGGACTTCGGTCCAGTTTAGGGCTTCGTTCCTGTTTAGGACTTCGATCCAGTTCTGGACTTCAGTCCAGTTGAGAACTTAGGTTCAGTTAAGGACATCGGTATAGTTGAGGACTCCGGTCCAATTTAGGACTTTGGTCCAATTAAGGACTTCAATCCAGTCAACGCATAGTTGCCAGTTGAGGACTTCAGTCCAGTCGAGGACTTCAATTCAGTTGAGGACTTCGGTCCAGTTAAGGACTTCGGTCCAGTTGAGGACTTCGGTCAATCTTAGGGCTTCGGTCCAGTTAAGGACTTGGTCCAGTTGAGGACTTAAGTCCAGTTAAGGTCTTCGGTCCAGTTAAAGACTCCGGTCCAGTTGAGAACTTCAGTCCAGTCAAGACATAGTTGTCAGTTAAGGACTTCGGTCCAGTTCAGGACTTCGTTACAGTTAAGTATATAAGTCCAGTTGAGGATTTCGGTCCATTTTAGGGCTTTGGTCTAGTTAAGGACTTTGATCCAGTTAAGGACTTCGGTCCAGTTGAGGACTTAAGTCCAGTTAAAGACTCCGGTCCAGTTGAGGACTTCGGTCCTATCAAGGCATAGTTTTCATTCGGTCCAGTTAAGGACTCCAGCACAGTCAAAGGCATACTTAGTTGCCAGTTAAAGACTTCTGTCCAGTTGAAGACTTTGGTCCAATTTACGACTTCTGTTCAGTTGAAGACTTCGGTCGAGTTGTGGACCTTTTTTTTTAAAAAAAAACGTTCACATACACATAGGATCTCAGTGAAGCTTTATGTTTCTTTGAAGAGATCCTTAACTCTAAGCGTACGTTTTTCAAAGTTATGATGGCTAGCATCTTACAAATGCTAAAACCACCAGACTACTGAAAGTATACTATGTATGCCATAACCGGGATTCGATCTCATGAACTTTAGCGTAGATGACTTGTACTCTAACCACTACGCTAAAGCCGCTGGCAAACTTCAGTCCAGTTTAGGACATCGGTCCAGTCAAGGCAAAGTTGTCAGTTAAGGACCTTGGTTCAGTTTAGGACTTTGGTCCAGTTTAGGAATCCGGTCCAGTTTAGGATTTCAGTTCAGTTGAGGACTTCAGTCCTGTTAACGGATTAGGTCCAATCAAGGCAAAGTTGCCAGTGAAGGACTTCTTTCCACTTTAGGAAAAGTAGCCAGACGATGACCTCGGTTCATTCAAGGCAAAGTTGCAAGTCGAGGGCTTCAGTTCAGTCAAGTCAGTAGTTTACGGTAGATTTCCTTTATCGCCACAGATGACCTGCTGACTATATAATTGTCGTCGGCAATGCAGGTAAGTTGACTTGATCTGTTGGAAATCGTGCCCTGCATTTCGCCCACAGGTCATCGAGAAACAACTTCTAGCGCCACGTTGAACATCATGTAGGAACGTTGTCGAAACCCTCTGCGCGATTCGTACGAACTCGACAATTCACCCAAAATCAGCATCCAGCACTGCGTTCCATCCATCGTGGCCTTGATCAGTCAGGGAAGCTTTCCGGAGAAGCCGTTCTTGTCCATGATTTTCCATAGCTCGTCACGGCTGATCGTGTCGTATGCGGTTTTGAAGTCGATGAATAGATAATGTGTGAGGACTAGGTGTTCATGGTGGCGTTTGGCAGCGAAGTAAGATTCGGGACAGCACTTTGTAGGCAGCATTGAGAATAGTGATCGCTCCGTAGTTCTAACAGTCCAATTTGTTGCCCTTCTTGTAGATGGGGCATACCACCTCCTTCCACTCCTCCGGAAGCTGGTCTGTGTCCGAAATCCAGACCATCAACCGATGTAGGCAATCGACCAACTTGTCCGTGCCCTTTCTGATGAGTTCAGCGGCGATGCCATCTTTCCCAGCCGACTTGTTGCCATTCAGCTGCCGAAAGGCTTCCTTCACTTCACTCATTGTTGGGAATGGCTCCTTTACGTCGTGGGCCACGCCGGTGATGTACCTAAGCCCACCGTCTTGATCTCCTGCATGTGCGCCGTTCAGGTGATCATCGAAGTGCTGCTTCCATCTTTTGATCACCTCACGATTACCCGTCAAGATGCCTCCGTCCTTAACCTGGCACATTTTGGCTTGCGGCACGAAGCCTCACGGCCTCTTCCGCTGTCAGTGATTTTCTACGTTTCGACGGGTGCCTCTTTGCACTAAATACGATCGCCCCCGGGGCGTTCTCTTCGCCCATCACCCTCCTACACTCTACGTCTTTCCATCAAGTTCCTTCAAAGAGTCCTCGAAAGGGTCTTCGTCAATCTCGCCTTCTGCTGGCAGCGCTGCTTTGAGAGATTGCGCGTAGTCTTCTGTGATATTTAACCGAGACGGGTGTTGGTTTCGAATGTTGTTCAGGGAGTTTTGGGTGCTTCTTCACCATCACCAGATAGTGGTCTGACTTGATGTTGGCGCCTCGACAGGATCTGACGTCGATGATGTCCGAGAAGTGCCGGCTGTTTATCAATCGATGGTCGATTTGTGATTGCGTTTGGTACGGTGATATCTAGGTGTACTTGTGTGGGAGGTGGTCCTGAAAAAAGGTTCTGCGTACAGCCAATCGTTTTAAGGTGACGAAATCGATAAGTTTGAGGCCGTTTTTTGGTCAACTGGTGCGCGCTGAACCAAACTTCGTCGGTTTGAATTCACCCTCCTGGTCGACCTGAGAATTAAAATTCCCGATGACGATCTTGATATCATGTGCACGTGATCGTCGATCGGCCACCACCTGATTTCGCGTTTCTGCATTTTCTCCATCACTATAAAAACTGTTCTAAGCTCGTGTGTGTTGCCGCAGATCTGGTGGAACTCTCTCAGCACACCTCATGCAGCGCTATGATGTTGAATTATCGGGTCTTCAATTCGTTGGAGAGCACACAGGTACTGCCTATGAAATTGAATGATCGATGGTTCCATGTTCCATGTTCCAAGTTTCCAATGGCAAGTCCCTTTTTGCTCAACTATTCGGTGAGCCGAATATTCGGCTTAACGGTTTTTTGGCGGTATTCGGCGCCGAATATTCGGCCGAACGAATATTCGGTACATCTCTAGTGCATGAGGTCTTGACTTGCACATTGTCTACAATTCGCCAACCAACAACCAACAAGCTTGTTAATGAAAGTAGAACGTCTGGTAAAACCATATGGAAAGGTACATGATTTCAAAGAAATTCGACCGTTTTCGGGTGTTTTGTAAAGTACAATATGTGTAATCTAAATATCCACTGGAAATCACCCGAAAGAATGTTGCTTCACTTAACCTCCGGCGGCGGCTCACCGGCTCTACTGTCGTGTCCTGACTGAGGGCTATTGAAGGCGAGTCTTGAGAGAGGGCGTCTTTGAGCTCACTCATACATTCATGCCCATACACACCATACACACTCACACAACACCACAAAAAAAACTCGACATCATATTTGGGTAACCATTGCTCCTAAGTAAAGCTCTACAGCTCTAAAGTATACAAAAATAATTTCTTCTCATGTGCTTATAGTTTTAATACACAGATTTGTCAAAATACTCGTGAAACTTAGCATTCCTTTGAGTCACCGGATATAGCTTTATTCCTCCTACTTCCCAATTCCGAACTAGAACACTTAAAAAAAAACCTGTCATAAGACTGGTGCATTTCTCGATCAATTGCTATCCTCTTCAATTCCCACTTATATGTCGAACGCCGGTGTGAACACATCTATTAAACAACTCACGACAACACGTTGCTCCGGTCCGGATAGCGGGATGTCACGTAGGTCGGCAAGTGGCCATAAAAAAAAGACCACGAAATGACTGTTTTCGACAAGAATGCCGATGCTACCGGTTTGATATCGTTTAAATGACAAGATAATTACCAGTTGGACGATATCAAATCGAATACATTTAGGTAGCAAGTACAGCAAAACCTGCCCAACAATTGGCCGGTATTGAACTTGGCTAAGTGGAGCCGAACCGCGTTCATCCGGTCCCGGGCAACGAATGAGGAAAAAAAAAGATAAACTGTAGTTGTCATACACTTATTTATTTGGGAGGGGAAATACCAATTTACGTACGTAAGGTATTCTGGTTGACAGACTGGTGGTTCGTCGAAAAACTATAGGCATGAGTAGCGTCGAATGGGCGTCTCGGCGACATTGCAGCTTGTCGTTGGTTGTGGAATCAAGTATTTTTAGACAAAGATTCACTGTCGTTTGCCGTACAATTGACTACATTCCGGAAATTGACTCGTAATTATGACCTCCCCCTGACTTTGTTCTGTTCCGGTTGAACGTTTTTTTTTCTCTTGTTGATCGTGGACAGTTTTTGCAATACGCGGCGGAAGTCGACGAAAATTTGGCATTCAACTGGGATTGCCATCGACAGTGACAATTTGTGATGATTTGTTTCGAACATTTCGAATATTTTAGTTTTTTGATATAACATAGCAAAATATCATGAAAACGATTTTTTTAAGTTTTCACTGATTGTGTATTGATGAAATGAAGTTATCCAGAAGAAACTGTATGAAAACACCAATAATGGACCTTATATAAAAGGCCAAAAAAGGTCAGGTTTTCTTTTTTTGCGATTATAGTCGTTTTACCATCTTTATGGCATTCGCGACTTTATCAACGCTGCAGTTGGCGGATCGTTATTGAAAAACTTATCCGGAACAACTGCATTCGATGTTTACTCTTGGGCTCGAACTCGCGGTCATCGGCTCAGAAGACAACAGACTTGCTAACTTACTAAATGATCTTGTTTTCTGATATTGTAATAAGTCATGAACAATTCAAAAGAATTTATCTCGTGATCTTATAAACCAAATGGGTTTATGGTGTATTCTATCTCCATTTTCAACTAAACTAGCAGCATTTTTTTGAAAAAATACCAACTTTCTTCTTTCTTTTTACAGGTAAGAATCTTATGGCGCTCGAATCAAGTGTTATTTAAATTAAAGGTATGTAGGTTCAAGGACATCTCTCACTCTCTCATTATATATTTACCTTTATATTTATATGCAATCTTGTATTAGGCAAAATTTTACCAGCATTAATCATCCGTCATAAGCTGGATTGAACGAACTGAATAATTTATTCGGTGTTCCTATAATAAGAATATTTTGCAAGTAAATCACAAATCAAAATAAAATATGACACAACTCGAACAATTATAGATGATTTTTAAACAAATTAGTTCTCAAACATGTTTTGACTTAACAAACATGATAAAATTCGTACAACTTTCATATTATACTCATGTAAATTTGTACGGTTTTGTGAACAGTTTTGTAAACGGAAACATGTACTTAGTAATTTTTTTAAGCATAAATTGGCATATTGAGAGATTTAAAATAATACCATTTTTATGTGAAACTTTCTCAGAAATTCAAATCTACCGTACTATTTAGACATTCAGTTCAATCTACCCATAGCTAAACCATCATATCTTCTGAAAACTGCATTCTGACACATCTCAGCGGATTTTTTTTGGAAACAATTTCAATTGTACCGATGCTACACTAAGCATTCCAGACCGAGAAATTCTTCCAAAAACCGGATAATATCCAAGCCTATCTGAGCAAATTCCGGAAAATTACCCAAACATTTCATGATGAAAAATTATTTGAAGTTATATTTGCTTGTCGAAGCACATCAGCAGTGTTCTATTCGTGTTTAAGGCGTACGAAATAATTCATTGGTTTATTAAACAAAACATTTTTTAATGAAAAATTTAAACTGAATTTGCTATGTTTGCCCAATTTTCCAAATAATGTGAATAAAACTGGAAAAAATTCTCTTCGGATCGGACTTGACTCGGAAATTAGATTGAAAAACCAGGCATATTTTATTAAAATTATTATTATTATTATTATTTTAATGGGCTTGTGATATAGCTCAGTTGGCAAGTCTGTTGCCTCCTGAGCCGATGTTCGCGAGTTCGAGCCCAAGAGTAAACATCGAACGCAGTTGTACCGGATAGTTTTTCAATAACGATCCGCCAACTGCAACGTTGATAAAGTCGCGAATGCCATAATGATAGTAAAACGACTATAATCGAAACAAAAAAAAAAAAAAAAAAGAAAAAAAAAAAAATTATTATTTTAATAACTTAACGCAACAGTAAAAAAAAGTTTTCGTAGAATGTTTCATAGCTTCACTCAACCATTTGAATTCATTTTTGAGTTTAAGTTTCCAGAATATATTGTAAAATTTTAACACTCAAGCATTTACTTTATATAATTACAAATTTTCTTTTGGTGAGTTAAAGGGGGAAAAATATCCTTTTCTGGGAGTTGGGTTCCAAATTTATCCACTGTGCGTTGTACAGTGTCTTATTTAAGTTAGAGACATAATGAAAAAAAGTTAGTTTTTTTTTTTTTGAAAGACATATCTGTTGGGCCAAAATATTTTTTTTCTTACTACAGTGGCCTTCAGAAGATCTTTTCCACGTTTTAAAAACAAAAAAAAATTATAATTTATTGAATCTGTAATTAAACAAACACGACGTTAAACAATTTAAAAAGTTGCAAAATAACAGAAGAAGTTAGAATAGTAAACTATAATAATTCTTTCGAAAAACCTTTGTTAACCTATGAAGTTTTATAATGTCTTTTCGATTCGTTTTTGAGACCTCTAACAAATAACCCATCTTATTCAGTATTGAGTTCATTCCATAAACTTTCTTTAGACCTAGAGAGTTCAAACTTTGCACAGAAATTTATTGTCCATACTGACTGCTTAATGTTTCCGGTATATTTCCATGAAAACGCATCGATTCAATGCGGATGAATCATCCGCAAAAAAGCATTGTATCGGTACTAAAATGATATAGTTTTTTACATATTTTTTAAGTTTTTGATTCTCTAAGAAAATCTAAAAAATCAAGCAAAAGATGTACAAATATATACATTTTTCTATGCCGTATAAAACTATAACACCCTCAAACTTTGTATCTTTTATTATCCTTCACCAACACTGTTGGTGTAGAAATATTATTCGAACCATCACCAAATTTATTTAAATGAAAATTTTTATAATTCAGTGTTCAGTGTTCAGTCTGGGCTGAAATGCATCAAAGTGCCAATCTAAGATTAACCCTTTAAATCTCGTTTCCATATGCTGGAATATCATCGTTTTCCATCACGCGTTTGTTTATTTCAACATTTCATTCATCCAATCATTAATTTGAATGATTTCAAATGGTAGAATTTACTGTGATATTTTTTACCCCTAAACTTATGCAGCAACCTTATGCTTTTTCTTAAAAACATTTTTGACAGAAAAATGTAAAATTTATTTCGAACAGAACCAAAAATTGCGGCAGTTGGTGCAATTTAAAAAAAACTATAAATTTTCAAACGTTTTCATTTGATTTTTCATTTAAAAAAATTATTTGCAAATTACCCCGTTTTGCGATGTGATTATCTGTGAAGGAGCAAAAAATTGAAGAGCTTATTTTCATTAATTTGGGTGCCCTATTAAACTATGCAATTATTTTAATTTTCAATTAGCTTTTGTACTTGAAATGGCTTTTGAAAATCGGTTGAAATCGTTTCAAAAATTTCTGCATTTTTTGGCAAAATGTAAAACAAAACAAAAAAATTAAAACAATAGGTTTAAATAAATTATCAACTTTTACCAAGACCGCTTGTAATTTTCACTTCTGCACTCGTTTTGTGGACTTTATCAAATTTAGTGAATGAAAGAAAACATTTTATCATAACTTTCTTTAGTTTTGTAAGAAATACTTGTAATGATATCTTCATACATTTTCAAACCTATAGTATTAAACTTTTTAAGATCATTGTTTCTCTGAAACTAGAACATCTAGGCAAAATTCTAGTGCATGATAGAATGAAGGATATTAAACAAAGGCAGAATTAGTTTGTTTTTTTTTAATGAAAAATAGTTAGCTTATCAGTTATCAATAATAATTTAACTAAAATATCATTAATTTATAAACATTTAAACTTCATATCACCAAAACAAGGGTTGGTAGGTAAAATCTGACAAAGGATTCGAGTTCAGGACGCCAAAATTTTCCAAATCAATCATTTAAACATAGGCACCGAAAATCTCTTGGGTTATCAATTAATTTCTATGAGTTTTTGAAATGGTACGACGTATTTATTGAAAAAAATTCCTTCCAAAATGTGATAAACATATCTTTTTCATCTTCATATTTTTAAATTTCAAAATAATTTATCGAATTTTAATGTATGCATAGCTTTTTTATTTTTCAAATAAAGTAATCAAATTTCATAATCAAAGTTTTTTTTTCAAAATATTTTTGATAAGTGCTGTATTTGGTCAGTTTAAACTTTCAACTGTCCATTGAACATGTTGAGTATAAAAGTTTCTTTCGTGATCTTCAAAAATGAGCTTTTTGGCCTTGTTTGATAACGGGAAGAATTTGAATTTAAAAAAATATTTTCTCTCTCCCGCTTTTAGAAGTATTTTGAGAAAATTCTCTCAAGTTTAAAATGGATTTTTTTCTTAATCGAGGATTCACATTCCGTATCGTGTTAAAATTTTTTTTTTTCAAATTGAACATATTAAAGCACAGTTTTTGTATGTTAATAAAGATGAGTAATTACTAAAAATGACAGTAGTTTTACGATTTTATCTCTGTTTGATTTTATTCAATACTCGCCATTTTCACGCTCGGATGTATACGGTTCTTATTTCGATTTTATAATTTTTTTTTTTAAGTACTTAGGTTGGAAATCATACAAAATCTATTTCCAGTCTCCTAAAATCAATAAAAAAAAACACGAAACGCGTTTGTATTTCGCATTTTTTATGGTTCCTGGTATGGTATATGAGTTTTAAATAATGTGAAAATGTTGAATGTTGATTCCTAACTGGATTAAGTATTTGAGTGTTAAATTTATCCAATTATTTTTCTCAAATTCACAAATTCGTGGAAAAATGGCTGATTTAGTATTTTTTCTACTTGTGCTTGGTTTCTTTCAACGATATGGAAATGAAAGGAATATCATAACTGATTATGTGAGGCCTTTTAAGCCGAAGAGGTATAATAAAACAGTTTAAATTTCGAGAAAAACACGCTTACGGTTCCAAGTTATGCAAGTTGAAATTACACAAGTAACAACTTGAGAGCTATTTCAAACACCCTTTTAATCGGTGAATAGGACGCACTTGCATGTTTAGGCAAACACTATTGTACAAATAATTAAATGTGTTTTAAATTTTGCACCGCTGTAGGTAAAGCATCTTTCTTTTTTCCTCAAAATTTTGGCAAAAACCCTTCTGGCTCGAAAGAGCTTATCTGATAGCGATTTTTTTTAATAATTTGAAAAAGTTATGGTTTTGACGTGTATGATTAAAAAGATGAATCAGAAAGGATTTTCATGGTGCAGTTTACGCTCGGTATTATTTTTTTTTTTTTTACTTTATTTATTTAATCGAAATAAGAGAAAATGAATTTTCAGTTTCCGTAAAAACTATTAGTCTTACTAAATCGGGCACTCTCATGGGATGCACTTTTTTTTAGGAAAAATTCAAAAATTGTTATGCAGGAGAGCAAGGCCGTGCGAACGGGTGGGGTTTTAGGGGTTTAACCCACCCCCCCCCTCCCATGGAGATTTTATTAAAGTAAAATTTTCAACGTAGTAAAGTTGAATTACTTGATCTCAAAAGGTATTGAAAGAAGATCAAGATAATCAGAAATTACTCATTACTCTTATTCCACCTTAGACGTGAGACATTCCATTTTACGAAATAACGCATATGCCGTTTTCGGGTTTCAACTTACTTTTAATTGTACATTTCGATTTGTAATTCAATCAACATTTTGTATTGAAACCCTAAACTTGACATTCACTACTTCGTCTTAAGAATGGGTTTCTATAAAGCAGTGTAACGAAACAAACTTACAGTTTGAAACAAATCATTTTAACATAGAAATTAATTCATCGAACACTTATTTTATACATTAACAACTTGGAAGCCATGGATACCTTATGATGGTCATCTGAATTAACAAAATATAATCTAAAACCTAGTATCTTCTACTTTATTACAAAAAAATTTTGATTTACAAATCAAGGATTTGAATGGAATATTCATCAAGAAACCAATTTTAGTCTCAATTTTATTTTGTGTTTCTTGTTCTTGTGAATGCTCAACATCACATTCAAAAGCAATGAATAAAGTTTAAAATTAAATTGAGTTTTAGAAATTTTTAAAGAAAAAACCTAGACGTTTTGATTTTACCAAAAACAGATACATTTTAAAGCTTATAAACTCCATATCACCAAAACGCAAGGTGATAGACAAAATTTAACAAACATAACGAGTTCAACACTCTTAAATCTATCAAATCAATCATTTAATCATAGGCACCGAAATGCTTTATCTTTGAGTTATCAAATATATTGTATTATTAGGTTTTTTAAATTGTTAGACGAGTTTATTAAAAAAATAACTTCTAAAAATGATGAAAAACTTTTCATTTTCTTCTTCATATTTGGTTTTAATTTTCAAATAAATTTACTGATTTTTAAAGTTTAAATATAAAGAAACATTTGTTATAATTTTTTTTTGATTTTTTCATTCTAAATGTGTGTGTTCTTGGAAACCTCAACTAAATTTATTTTCGAAAATTATTTGAAGTAGCAACTTGAAAGTTGAATTTTAATGCCCAATATTTACTAAATTTGTTTAAACTTTATGCTTTTTACAACAAAATTTGGGATTCATTATTTTTATTTTTATTTTATCAATTTCTTATTGATCATTTCCCAATCTGTAAATGGTTATTTTTTTAAACTTCAGAACTTTTTATAGCTTTTTATTTTAATAACTGGAAGAATTTTAATAATGAAAAAATGGTTTTTTCCTAATCGAGAACCCACATTTCAAATCGTGATTAATTTTTTTGCAAATTCAATATACGACCGCGGATTTTTTAAATAAATCCTTTTACTGTAAATTAAAAAAAAAAGTGTAAAATAAAATAAATGGTGGATAACAATCATTATCATTTTTCTATTATTTTTTAATAATGGTTAATTTTTAACCTTATCGGACATTTATTTGAGAATTCAGATTTTCTTTATATCTGGTGTTATATAGATTGCATTAATGCATTAGTTCTTGTTTCATCATAATTTTGATATTTATCAATGACCTACCGGAAATAGCTTCGATTTGAAACATTTATTCTGATTTGTTTTAAAAATTTTATTTGATCAATAATACTTATTATTGTTAAGGTTCAGTTATAATCATAAATAAGGAAATCAATTTCCTTATTAATTGTATATTGTTGGTATTGTTATTATTTTTGGCTAAATTTGGCCCCCCCATGAACGGGTCCTTCGCACGGGCCTGCAGGAGAGTATTATAAAGTTCAGATAATTCTTTGTCTTCTTGTAAGATTGAATTCCTTGATTGACTGATAAAATCTGATGAATATTTAGCATGTACACTGCTTATTTAAAACAATGACTCATCATTTAAGGCAAAACAAAAATTTTATTTATACACTTTTTCAGTTTCGCCAAATTCACGGTTTCGCCATTATGAATTGATTTTTTTTAGCGTGATGAAAGCGAAAAATCACTGAATTAACATTTTGCTAAACAATTTTTAATCATGGTTAATTTCTGACCTGATTTGAACATTATTTAAGAACTCGAAATCAATTTCTTTGTATATTTTTAATTTCAAATTAGTAAACATGACTGCTAAAAATTCTTTTTCAAGCAAATTTCTAGTTCAGAATAAGAAACGTATTGAATAATTTATTAATAAATTACCGGAAATAGCATTAATTTGATAATTTGATTCTGATTTATTTTAAATCGTATCAGCATATTTTTTTTCGAATTTGAGTGATGGTCATGAGTAAAAAAAAAACGATTATAGAAATCAACTGCCATATTTGTTAATAAATAAATAAATAAATTTGTTGTGCATTTCTGTTGGTGAAATTCATTTTTAGAAACACCCTACCAAAAACGTTCTGCACATTCAAAAACAAATTTTAGTTGAGGGTTTTGTCAGTTTGTCGATATTAAAAAAAAAGACAAGTGACTTAAATTTAACCTGTTATATCGTGAGACAGAAAACCCCATATGTGAAAAAAAATTCTAGCGTAACATTTCAAAAGGGCGAAACTGCCAAATGTAAACAAATCGAGTTAACGATCATTCCAGATGTACGTGGTTGTACTTTACCTAATTAACGCGGTTTCATCTTAAAATCACTAAAAACTTTCGAAAAATTGATAAAATTCAATTGAGCGAAACTTCCTGTTGATGCATTTTCTTTGCAAAGTCAAGTTACCCCTTATCAAAATAAGGTTAATTTTTCTTTTCGTGTAGTGCCAATGGGCGTAACTGAGTTGACCGTGTGACAAAACGGCTTAATTAGTTTTTGCGTGTAGGACCAATAGGTGAAACTTCAAAAACGGCCGATCAGTTGGGCGAAACTTGCAGGCGTAACTGAAATCGAAAATAAAAAAGGCGAAACTCGAAAATCTTTGAAATCGAGTGAAAAAAGTTAAAGATCTTGATAACCAATGAACAATAATTGAATACAATGCACATTTTTTGATTTTGTTGAACAAAAAGTGGTCGATTCTTTAAAAAGGATTTGATTAGATGTTCCGAAATTTCATACGCATTTTTCTCTTTTCGAGCTAACTGCTAGTTTCGCCCTTATGAAATGTTACGCTAGAATTCTTCGTTGTTCTCAATAATGAACACTTTATGCTTGAATTTATTGATCGTCTTGTACCGACAGTTAATCAAGAGAATAAACTTCACTTCGGATTTTTCTGGTAGGTATAGGAAACGAATAGGTATTTTACGAAAATGCAGTACAGATTGTGAGGCAGTTTTTTAAGAAGTTTTGGAAGTGCGACAGATGCAAACCAGCTTCATACACACTTTTAAATTGCTCATAATTTTTGATCTGTAGAAATTGGCATAATATTAGCCCTTATTCGCTCTTGAGTGTAAATATGACACTATTGGATGTTTGACGGCTTGTAACTTTATTCGGGTGCATCCAAATAATACAAATTCTTTGGGACGTTCAATGAATTGTTGAAATTTTTAATTTTGCGTAATTCCTTTTTTTGTTGACGCCCATGGAAAAAAACTCTCTAATCAGACCTTGAGTGTCAAATTGACACTCCTTTCTTAAAATCGCTGTATCTCTCTTGTTTCTCAACCGATTTTTACAAAATTTTCTAAATTTATGGAAACTTCGTGATATAACGCAAACATTTTTTCAGACAATATTCTGTTACAACACTTCAGTTATTCGTCATTCAAAGTCTAAGAAAAAAAAATCTGAAAAAACATGCCTCGGAAAAAGACTGTACATAGATCAGCAACGGAATGCTCCAAATAAATTTCACTTACTGTCCAGGAAAGCTGAAATTAAAAACCACATAAGGATATGAGAATAAATTTATAACAAAAATCATGAGTTTACATATTTGAGTTATAAAACGAGGTTTCCAAAACAATAAATATTGTAAAAATCGGTTGAGAAACAAGAGAAATACAGCGGTTTTAGTCAGGATTGTCAAATTGACACTCCAGAGAGTGTAGGGGGTAAAAAATTGAGGAACGGGTGAGGGATTTTTTCTTAATTGTTGCGTAACGCTGAGCATACACCCACCCCCCCCCCCCCCCCCCCCCGGACCTTTGTCACTATCCGTAACGTTCAAGCCTACTCCCTCTCCTCTAAGAGCGTTACGTAATTTATGGATGCCCTCTTAACGGTTTTTTGTCAAAATCTATCTTTCAGTACCTTCATTTTCGAATGTTATTTCTCCACACTTCAACCATTTTTTTTGCTAAACTGTTTAAACATATTAAAGCGAACACCTCCTATGATCTAAATTGGTACAATAATCAAATTGTTGCCAAGATTTTTTTTTCTCTAAATTAACCTTGTTTGTGGAAAATTCCTACAAACAAACCAGTCAACATTTCCTGCGTCACTACTTCTGGTTGGATGCAGCAGGTCTTGTATAGGAGCTGAGCTTCCTAACAGCAGTTGTAAAAAGTGTGAGCGACCGGAATGGTATGTTGATATCTTTTATGCTCCTCTGCAGCCTGCCCAGAAACAGCAGCAGCAGCAGCAACTTCAGCAGCAGCGCCCCATTGCTTGGGTTGGGAGGCTTTCGATTTTTATCGCACTTGGTTGGCGAATGGATAGACAAATATTTTCCAGTCCTTCCCCGGGTGCCCAGCCGATCGTTGCGTTTGTAGCTTGTTGTTGGGGTCCCAATTGCCAAAGTGAGCTCGCAAATGGTTGGAATTCCAGAGTTCCTCACCTGGTCCACTTCTCCGGCAACCATTTCCCTCCTCGATTGGCTGCGTGTCTGGTTTCATGGCCGTCATCATCTCTTAGCCGTCGTCCGAAGCTGGCCACCGGCTTTGGGAGATTAATACTTCCGATAGGCGGGTATGGGCCATTAAGTGAAAGATGCTGTGGAGTACGATTGCCTGGCTGAAGTTGTAACTGGTGGTGTTGTTGTTGGGGAAGAGTTACGGTTTTCTCGAAGGAGTTACCCCAACCCTTGCCGTTGCGATGCGACGGCCTGGCGAGCGAAAGACTAGGGAGATCCCGGATCACCCATATCCGGGATGGGGTGTGGCTAAGTGATGCCCGGTTCAATGCCAGACGGAATTTTTATTGTTTAGTTTTGAATGAACCATCGTTGAATGGTTGATTATTTCTATTTGAATTATCTCTAGAACCGGAATATCTGTACACTTGCGAAACACTTTAAAGGCTCTTGATAGTTGCTGTTCACACTACGGACGTTTAATCGGGACGATAACATAAAACAACATTACCGTAAAGTTAATTGAGGTACACGTTGGTAAGAAAACGAATTGATACGGGATTTGTTTCCTTGCAATATTACTCTTCGTGGATTCAACGTTTGAATACATGATGCTCGATAACTAGTGAATGTATTTTTTCTTTTGAATCATTTTAATTTGGTTGAAAATTGAAATGAATTATGAAAAGGCAGTTATTAACACACACTTTATGAACCGGTAGGCTTTTCCACAACTCTCAAAAATTAACTGTTATTGGAAGGTTTTGGCGTCCTTAATTCTAATCAATTGCTAGAATTTGTCTATCAGCTCTTGTTTTGATGATATGTGTGTGGAAATTTACAAATTGATCGATTTTGAGTAAAGTTGATCATTGATAACTGATGAACCAGAAAACCTACATGAAAATCAAAATGTGACTTTGAATCTTTTTACCATCCTCCATTCAATAAAGGAATCGAACATAAGAATTCAGAAATATAAATATAAATTTTAATAAAATTTTTTAGGATTTTGAAAACTTTGAATGAATTTAAAAAAAAAACAGATGCAAACTGAAAGCTGAGCTTTAGTTGGAATGTCTTGAGTAACAATATCAAAAACATTTGATATTTGAGGTTTGTCTCTGAAATTGGTCTATGATTTTTCATGTTCTAAACTGCTTTATTAAACCAAAACACTGTTGGCTTCTGCATGATAAAATTTAACAATTGAAATAAATTTCTGATTGAAGAAACTCTCTTATGTTATGAGATGCTTCAATTTTTGATAGTTGAATCTCTCAATAGCAGAATTTAACATAAATTTAATTTATTAATGATTTTAAACTTTGAGATTACAAATCGCTTTCAGCGAATTTTACTCGTCAACTGGCAGCGCAAATGAAACGAGGATGAGTTGAGTCGATGGCTCCACTCTATTATTCCAAAGGTTTAAGGCTTACCCTTGTTCAATAAATTGGACTTGAGTCGGGATTTACTCGAAAATTTTCCCGTTTCATGTCCCATCATTGTTCCTTAGGCGCGTTACATTTTCGTGTGAATCTCGCTAGCAGCAATTTTTGTCGTTGTGGACAGGGTTACATGACATCGAGCATCTTGTTTAATCTTGTGAGAACCACCTTATCGCCAGGGCGAATTTGATAGACTCCCTTGGGGCCCGAAGTAGACCACCAAAAGCTCTAGTATGGAATGTGTTGGCTGCAGTAGGCCTAGACTTCATAACTACACTACATTAAATAATGAGTTGTAAATACAAAAAACAAGAGTTTGGCTCCGTAGAACCAACAGTCTTAGTCGTTTCAAATAAAGGAGTTGTAAAAAAAAACTCATTTTAGTGGTTTTGTGCCAACGTAAGAACTTATACTACACATATAATATACGGCGTATTACAGGACACAACACTTGACGTTCTTACTAACATAAAAGGATTTAAAATTACCTTTCTTGTCGACCGGTTTCGGGCTCGATGTTGCCCATCTACAGGACGATGTCCGCCTGGTTACTCAAAAGAAAAACACTAACACAGCTTCATACTACCGCATAGTATTCGTCGAAGGATGGTCATATCATTTTTGGTTGGCCAAGTTGAAAAGAGGCGATATGATTGGCGGGTCGTCCTCGTTCATTAAAGGCCTCTCAGAAGTTGTTATAAACATGGATTCCCAGGCATTTAAATGTGACGCTTTGCGTATACATTTTTTGAATCTAACCTTTTCCCAATCTATAGAGTGGTTAGATTCCGATGCGTGGGCGGCTACGCTGGATTCGTTGGTTTTGTTATTGTCCACAGCGTTTTTATGTTCTTTTATTCGTGTTTTAAATTTTCGTCTTGTCTGGCCAATATAAACTGCTGGACAAGTCTCACACGGAATCTCGTAAATACCGGATCTTTCTTCCGGTGGGACTTTGTCTTTCAGTGACACCAACCGATCTTTTAAGGTGTTGGAGCTTTTGTATGCAACTTTCAAACCATGGTTAGAGAGAATCTTTCGAATATCGTTAGTCAGTAGTGGGAAGAACGGCAAACTGACTCTTTGAGATTCTTCTTTTTCTGGTTTGAAGGTGGTTGCATTAGCCCGGAACTTTTTCCTCTCGTGTTTGCGAAGAATCTTATGAACAAATTCTTTGTCGTATCCATTCAGATTTGCAGCCGATAAAATTTTTTCTTTTTCATTGTTAAACTCACTGGTTTCCATAGGTATGTTGTATAAACGATGAGCCATGGAGTGAAACGCAGCTTGTTTTTGAGCACCGAAGTGATTGGAGTCTGCTGTTATGTAGCGATCGGTGGATGTTGGTTTTCTGTAGATCCCAAATTTCACCGTGCTATCATCTTTCCTAGAGATTAACAAATCGAGGAATGGAAGTTTTCCATCTATTTCTTTCTCCACGGTAAATTTTATCGAACTGTGTTGACAGTTCAACAGCTCCAGGGTTTGTGAGAGATATCGTTCTTTGACCGTGGCGAAGATGTCATCTACATATCGCCACCAAACTCGGGGGAAAAGTTTTTCGCTTTTTTCGAGGTCGTGTTCAAAATCGCTCATAAACAATTCAGCTAGCAAAGGGGAAAGTTTGCTCCCCATGCTTAGTCCGAAGGTTTGCTTATAGAACTTACCCCGGAATAGGAAGAAGTTTTGGTTCATACAAACCTCAGCTACGGTCACGTACGCTTCTATGTTGTTTGGTGGTGCTCGGCGTCGATCTAGGTGTCTACGTAGGCTGCGCAAGGCGTCAGGAATGGGGACGCTAGGAAAGAGTGCGGAGACGTCAAACGAGACTAAGATTTCTCCTCGACGCACTTTGAAGTTTTTCAATTTTTCAACTAGCTCCACCGAATTCTTGACACTTTTTCCATGTTTTACTGGGTATTTTCTCATTTCCTCGACCAACCAAGCTGCCATTTTTTCGGTTGGAGTGCATATGTTCGAGGAAATGGGTCTCATGGCAACGGGATTCTTATGAATTTTTGGGAGGCAGTAAAGTGAAGCTACTTTTGGATTCGGTACTAGAAATTTTCTTTCTAATTTTACTTCACCCATCAGGAGCGCTACTTTTTGCCTTGCGATGTTTGCTTCCTCGATCAACATGTTGAGAGGATCTTTCGGCTTACCATTTTTGTACATGCATTCTTCATACGGCCCAGATGAAATCATGTCCCGAACTTTGGTGTCGTAGTCTTGCTTATCCAGGATGACAACGGCGTTTCCCTTATCTGCCCGGGTGAAAACCACTTCACGCTTTTTCAGTTGTTCTAAAACTTTTTCACAACCACTAGACTCTGCCTTTGAACGGTGCTTTTTTCTTGAAGCCTTTTGAAGTGAATTTGCAATATCATAGCGCAGGGCAGCTTTGGAAGGGAAATTCCGGAACTGTATAGCGCTCTCGATATTATTCACTATCTCGGCAATTGGGGCATTTTCTTGTGCTACGGCAAAGTTTAACCCTTTATTCAACAAGGCATTTTCATCATCACTCAGTTGAATTGATGACAAATTCACTACGAATTTCTCAATCGTTTTCGGTACCCCCCTATTCTTCTTGATTGGTTGAGCATTTGCAAGCGAAGCCAACTTTTTGCGGTGCTTTTGTTTCGTTGCGATCATGCGCTTGGAAAGGTTTCCGTTTAACACACTAAGCGCTGTCTGCCAGCACATCTTTTTCTTCGCGACACACTGCAGCACAAAACACTCTGCTGCTGTATGGAATTCTTCTTTTTTCAACAGCTTCAAATGAAGCGCGTATAATTGCTCTTCTACAACGGATAGCACTTGATGTTTGCATTTAATTTCTTCCGCCAACCAAGTTTTTTGGGCACTTTTGGTGGCTTTTACACTTGCTCGACTATGTGTCGATGTTTTTATGCTGATAAATCTGGGGACCAACCCTCTTCTTCTACACTTTGTTAGGAATTGGATATCCAATAACAATTTTTTCTTTTTGGTAACTAATCGGCCATAAAGGCGAAAGCACTTGGAGGTTGTAGCCTCAATATCACTCATTTTAGTGGTTTTGTGCCAACGTAAGAACTTATACTACACATATAATATACGGCGTATTACAGGACACAACACTTGACGTTCTTACTAACATAAAAGGATTTAAAATTACCTTTCTTGTCGACCGGTTTCGGGCTCGATGTTGCCCATCTACAGGACGATGTCCGACTGGTTACTCAAAAGAAAAACACTAACACAGCTTCATACTACCGCATAGTATTCGTCGAAGGATGGTCATATCATTTTTGGTTGGCCAAGTTGAAAAGAGGCGATATGACCCCCCAATCATATCGCCTCTTTTCAACTTGGCCAACCAAAAATGATATGACCATCCTTCGACGAATACTATGCGGTAGTATGAAGCTGTGTTAGTGTTTTTCTTTTGAGTAACCAGTCGGACATCGTCCTGTAGATGGGCAACATCGAGCCCGAAACCGGTCGACAAGAAAGGTAATTTTAAATCCTTTTATGTTAGTAAGAACGTCAAGTGTTGTGTCCTGTAATACGCCGTATATTATATGTGTTGTAAAAAAAAACTTTGAGATTTATTTGTGTAAAACATCAACGGATCACATGCCGATCCTAATGATAACTTAATAAAATAATGAGTTAAATACTATTAAAATTTTTCTTCGGAAAGTAGCCCTTGAAGCGTCGAAGTTGAAGTACTAGGCGAAGCGGTTGAAAGTTCTCAAAATTCCGATTAGAACGCTGTTGGCTCCGTAGTTATTCAGCCGGATGGGAACATAGAGCTGTAGATTTTGGTTTCTTAATCCTCGGGGTCGCACACTGAGAGAAATAGCCTCCAGCAGCATGGGAGAGTCAATCCTCGACGCAAGGAGATCCGCTACTATTCGTTCAGCTCCGTTCTGGTAAAATAGGCACCAAACTGCAGATGCATATTCAAGCGTTGAGCGAACTCTGCTGCAATACAGAATTTTTAGACAGTACACACCTTTAAACTCCTTTGTTACGCGAAATAAGAAGCCAAGACTTCTAGACGCTTTATCGACGATGTAATTCGTATGAGTTTTAAACTGCAGCCGATGGTCTAGGATAACGTCCAGATCGTTGATGTGGTCCACCCGGGCGATGGTTTCGTTCCCAAGAGTGTACTCTGCGTGAAGAGGGTTCCACTTGCGAGAAAAAAAAAGACCGCACATTTGCTGTGGTTCAGAGGCAAGCAGTTGGTGTCACACCAGTAGTGAGCGAAGGTGTTGAACTGCCTTTGCAAGAGATTGATATCGTCTTGGCCATTGATGGTGTGGAAAAGTTTGAGGTCGTCGGCATACGCAAGTTTTGGGCCGTCCAAGATAGTGAGAACATCGTTAAAATAGATGACAAAAATTATCGGTCCCAAGTGGCTTCCCTGGGGCACACCTGAACAAGCAGTGAATTGTCTTGAAAAGTAATTTCCAGTTTGCACTGATAACTTTCGTTCCGTTAAATAGCTTCGAAACCAGTCCAGTAGGGATCTACAGAATCTTAAGCGTTCGAGTTTAGCAATAGCAATATCGTGATTTACTTTATCTTAAGCAGCAGACATATCAGTATAGATGCCGTCAGTTTGTGACTTCATGATGAAGCTATCTTGCACGAACGATGTAAAAGTCAGCAAATTCGTTGTCGTGAATCGTTTCGGCAGAAATCCGTGCTGATCGTTGGAAAAGTATTGTTTTGAGGACGAGAAATCGGATCCAGAACAACCAATTCGAACAGTTTGGCTATCGAACAAAGAGCTGATATTCCGCGGTAGTTGTTCAAATCTTTCTTATTTCCCTTTTTGTGAACAGGGAACATGTAAGCTTCTTTCCAGAGCAAGGGAAAGGTTGCGAAGCTCGAAAAACATGTCTGATGGAAGTCAGCAAATGTTGCATAAAACGTTTCAAGAAATAGCTGGTTTTCCCGTCCGGACCCGTAAATGATGAATTTTTAAGCTTTGCTGTTGCCTTTAAAATAACTGCGTCATCGAAGGCAATACCGTTTAAGGAAGAGTTTAGAGGTGTGATATTTTCTACAGCCATATCCAGTTGCTCTGAAGGAATGGACCCAGTTGTGAAAACGCTAGAAAATTTCTCAGCAAAGAGGTTGCATATTTCAAGATCGGTGTTCACTGTATGGCCGTTCAAAATCATTTGAGACGGAAGCCCGGATTCTTTACGCTGATTTTTAATGTACTTCCAGAAAGATCTCGGGTTGGTCTAAAAATTACGCTGTAGCCGGTGGAGATAGTTCTGGTAGCAACGCCTACTGCTTTTTTGTACGCCGTGATCAGCTTGCGGCATTCTTCCTTTGTGCAGAGGGACTTATACTTGCTGAATTTCGAAGGGCATGGTTTTTTTGCCGTCTTCAGTTGTCGCAGTTGATTAGTGACCCATGGAGCTCGTGGGTTGGAGAGTAAGCTACGTTTCGGAACATGTCGGTCAATTATATAGTTCAGTATATTTGAAAAAGTCACAGCGGCTGCATCGGGATTAGACATATTGAGCTCGTTCTCCCATTCGATAGAATCCAGGACGAGTGAGATAGCTTCGTAGTCGACGTTTTTGAAGTCCTGGTAGAATGGAGCGGTTTCCTCTATAGGAGCGTTAGCTCTAGTGATATCGAGTGAGACCACTAAAGCTGGGTGATGGGAAACAACTTTAACAAGAGGAGCACGAACGGCCGTTTTCGTTTTCAAAGCTGTTGATCTGGCGATGAGTCGCGGTGCTCAAAGAGTCCAGGAAGATGTTGGAAGGAGCCGAGAAATAGGAGCGCATAGGATCTGGGAACAAAAAACCGCCATTGGAAGGGCACCATTTCAAGCCAGGCATGTTGAAATCACTGATAACAAGTATGTCATCTTCGGTAGAGCAGATTGAGCTTACTTTGGATAGGCACCGCGAGAAAGACTCAGCTGCAAGCGGGTCACTAGAGCGATCAGGAGGCACGTACACTACACATACATACAATTTCCGATCCCCGAGATCAATACGGGACCAAAAAAGCTCCAAATCGTCCCAGGAGCTGTCTTCGATAAGCTGAGCCGGGAGTCTAGAGTTGACAGCAAGTAAAACTCCGCCTCCAGTTGACTTTTTCAGTTCAGGGGGTTTCGATCGCAACAGAACACTGCATAATCTGAGCCGATAATTTGACTGGATAAGGTGCGGTCATTTAGCCATATTTCCCGTAATATTAAAAGCTTCAATAGCATTGGAAATGACTAGAAAATTATTCTGTTAAATGTTGTCAGTATTCAATATATAAACGTTTCTTTAAATAAATATCGATAAATCTGCAAAGATAAAATTTGCTTGTGAAAAACCTTTTTTTTAATCACTAAAACATATGAGACCCTCAGAGCCTGATCAATTTTGAGTAAATAACACTTAACGATTCTTCATATTACAAACTATGCTTGGTGATTTTTCCAGATTTTCAGTATTTTATTTACATACTTCTACGTTTGATCGAAAAATAGAAATTTCTTAAAATATAAAAAATTGCCAAAAAGAACAACTTAAAAGCATGATTTTTTTTGGCTCCAAAGGCCTCATATAGGATCTCACAGCGATTCCATTAACTTAACCACAAAGCGTACATCTTAAAAGAATATGATGGTTAACATCACACAAATGCTAAAACCACCAACTTAAATACAGATAAAAAAGGTACTAGGATGAGGATGTACGCCGTGACCGAAATTCCATCTCACGAATTTAGAAGACCGGAACGCTATTTTCTACGCCACGGGCGCAGAGTGGCCCAAAACTCAGAAAATCTGGCAAAAAGTCGATTTTTGAAGCGATCAAGATTATCTATCAATATTTCATCGTGTTCAAATTTCAGGCCACACTTTACCATGAAGATGACAGTCATAAGTTTTCTCGTTGAGGAGTTTGTTTAAAAATTTCCCAAAAAAATGTACATGGATTAAAGAATAAATAATAAAATAATGAATGTATTTTGCATTGCAATAATTTTTTTTATTTTTGCTAGGCAAACTTAATAACCAATTGAATGAAAATTTGTAGATAAGGTTCAAAGTTTTTAAAGTTATTAACAAAAAACGATAATATTTGTTAATTTTTGAACTTCAACAAGAGATTAAAAATACTCCACATAACTCCACTCTAATTTTATGTAGGAAAGATTCCCACATTTCTGAACAACAACATATTGCAAAGGGGGTTGAATAATTTTGCCATTTTTGGAGAACGGTTTTGAAAAGTAGAAGCATTATCTTTCGGATCACGAACTAGATAGATTTCTAATTGGAAATTATAAATAAGTTTTCATTCCAAATTTCAAAATACGATTAAAAAACATCCCTATATCCCCCAATATAAGTTTCTGTGTTTTATTTATCAGTTATTAGTTTTCAGGAGTTATCAGAAATAACACCCAAAACACGGTTTAATCGCGGTTTTTCAAGTTATCTACTGATTTTCATCAAATTATACTATTTGCTGTTCCAAATTCGTGAAAACTTATTGAAACATGAAAATTAATAGAAACATTAACAGTTTTTATAGTAGTTGAATAAATCAATAGAATATGAAAAAAAATCTTTATTATATACTTTTTTCTCAATTAATATTGTCATGAAGTGTTTGGTGATAAAACAACCGTTTATTGTTAAGGATGAACTGAGAAATTACTTAGCACCACATTTGGAACTTATGGAACATGTTGCAGCAAGCTTTTAGTAAATTTTATAACTGGGAACCTCTTACTGAGCCATTAATGTTTTTCAATTTAATTTGGTAAAATTAAAAAAAAAAGGTTGGTAGGTTGGTAAGGTTGCCAGATTGCCCGGGTTTGTCCGGGTTGACCCAGATATATTTAATATAAAATTTGAGATAAGTCCGGTCCGGCCTATTTTCCCGGATTTCATTAGCCCGAATTTTGCCCGGGTTTATTCTCATTCTCGTTTTCAAATCAAACTGAAAAACAAACTGATTGTGTTGTAATTTTTTTTTTATTTTGATTTAAGGAGTCAAATTTAGGAGATGAGAATTTCCATAATAATTTTCCAAAGTTTTTGCAATAATTACGTCTTTATAGGATTACCAGATTTATTAGAAAAAAGCCGGACCATTTCAAATACTCCCTAAATCCCAAATTTAATAGCCATTCTTTTACATATGTACAGTACTCGCTCATTAATTTGACGCTGTTTGGACTGAAGGGTGCGTCCGACCACTAAAAACGTTCGATTACTTAAAGTGCAAAGAAAATAACTTTTTTTTAAATGCGATACTTTTCAACATATTATTCTATATCAACGAATTCTGACTGTGAATTAATAAATAAAACTGAATATGTATTAATTTTGGAGCTTCAAACACTTGATATAAACTTTATGAAAACAAAATGCTGACCCACAACATACCCTAGCAACTGAAATTTCAATGAACTCATGACTTTTATCCAACGACACATAAAGAAACGTGTATTGAGTTCTAACTGGACTTGGCCTCAGGCCTCAAAAACGTCCGATTTCCGAGCGTATCCAATTAAAAGGCGTCCGATTAACGAGCGAGTATTTCATAAGTCCTTTCGATTCAAGTAGCTCATAGTAAGTGATGAAAATGAATAGATTATTGTAATTTGTAAAAATTGAGTTCTCAAGAAAACTTCCTTCTGTGCATACTTGGGACTCTTTTTAGTCGAAAGTGTTGCATGTAGTTGAGAGTTATCTTAAAACAAAAATTTCAAAAAATTAAATGATTTTTCAAAACAATTTTTTAACAGCAGGTCTTGATCATCCACTAAGTTTATTTGATTTTACTCATTCATACATTCAAATAAGGACAACACGTAATCAAAACTTTCAATATTAAAACATATGTTTATTGTTAGATCTTATTTTATTTTATCCAGAATGTGACTTCTTATTAAAATCCAAATGCAAAATGTGGTGTATAAATTTAACCCTTTAATGAATAGTGTTGTATTAAAACAACACTAATCACAATCCAAATATCTCGAAAATACTGGAATATTTTCAAGTGAAATACTGACAAAAAAATTTTAAGTTTAAAAGAAATTAGCCCTTGGTATTTTTATTACGAAATTCTAATGTATAAGAGATATCAAACAAAGTATGCTAAAAAATTGCATGGAAAAACGCTGTTATTTCTTTAGATTTGCAAATTTTATCAATTTTTTTAAATCTCAATCAATCACAAACACCTTCCTGCACCCAATTATCAAGGTTTGGAAGAAATTTGCAAAATCGTATTGATATAAATTGAGAATTTACAAAATTATTTTTCAACATAAATGGACCATAAATAAGGACTTCAAACCGGTGTAGTTACGTTATTCGAATTAAAATGTAATTATTTCACTGAATCAACAACAGTATTTTTCATTAAAAGAGAAGCCATGCGTTGAAGGGTTGAGGCTGCCAGGATTCCACAGAAAAATCTTGAGCCATAATCATTGGGAAGCAACTTACTTAAAGAATATTTTTTTCAAATAAAAATTTAATATCATCGCTTGAACGTGCTAAAAAAAACGCTCAACTGAACTAGAATCTTATTGGGATGCTTAGAACTACACGAGTTACCTAATCTTGTTTAATATGAACTCTGGAAAAATGCTACTGTTGCTACGTAAATATAAGAAAAAAGACAAAAAAAACAGTTTGACAGGACGAGATATCGCTTCCTGATTTCAAACTTACTATTATACGACAGAGAGGGGTCGTCAATATTAACGGTTTAATGTTTTTGCAATGATTGCTGTATTATGCATCGGATCCGGACGAAAATTCAGTCACAGGTGTTTCACAAAACGGACTATAGATTCTGGCAAAGTTTGAATCAGACGGCAGAAAAAGGAGTCCTTCTTATTAACTTTTTAATGTTTTTACAATTAATATGTTATATCATATGGTTTCACATAATTCCTTATAAGGTTATATAATATATCTTTATATCATACCCAATAATAAAATTGAAGTTAAGATTTCATCAATGATGATGGAATTTATAATTTGATTCTCTTTTTGGGACAAAGAATTTTATAACCTGTTTAGTTTTTTTTTAAGTTCCTGCGTTTTTGAACTTTTTATTATTTATTCAGCAGCGTTTTAGTTATGTATCATCTCTTTTTTAATATCAAACGTTATCTTTTCATTTGAATCTTATTTCGATAGTACAATTCACTTGACGTGATGAACTTTATCACGATTCTGTGATTGTTGCTTTTGGATATTGAGTTTTTATTCTTATTGAAAAGTCTGAATTTTGAAACAGGCTGCACAATCAACGTAGCGTAGCTAATAGCCTCGTTCAAATATTTTTCATTTTTTTTCTGAAACCTCAAAGCTGATGAAAAACTTTGCAGCAGCCTTGCTTAATCAAACCCATATCTGCAGTACTCAAAACTATAGGTTGCAATTACAAAGTAAGTTTTATAAAGCATTTCTCCTATTTTATTAATTAATTCTTGCACATATAATGCCCCCAAGTTATTCTTTCGGATTCTTCATGTGAAGAGAAAAAAAGATATTAGTATTGTAGCAATACCTAAGCACATTTTTTTTTACACACACACATCGTGTTGAAAGTTCAAATGCTCCTATGATGAAAAACATTCGAAATCAATATTTCATTTGAAGAACCGAGAGGACTCTTCATATCTCCAAACCGAGCTTAAATTCGAAAACCATTTGGCCTGTCGGATCAGCATGTATGCGTAGGCGTTCCGAAAGAGTTATGAAAATTGTAAATAAGGTTTTGATTCAGGCCCAATGGCCCAAGGAAGGAATAAGCTTTCCAAATTTAAATAAAAACAACACCGGCTTTGGGACACACGAGAAATGCAAATTCACTCCCCGAGCTGCGGCTATTTTTGCTATTCTACTGCGACGCAAACCGGCCTTTGGAGATGCTTGTCCTGTCCAAAAAAGGAACCAGCTGTGCGTAGGTGTCGAGTGGAATCTCACAAATAATTGCTAACTCGTGAATGGAGCAATCTGCCGAGTCGTCCCTCTCCACCCTCAACCAACCGAGCGAAATCTCTATCCATTCACTAATGCGAATGCATATATGAGCTTAATTAATTAGATATGCAAATCAAAACCGCGCCGCTTTTTTTTTTTCGAGCGGGGGATTTACAGTGAGTGATGAGCTTTAGATTGGAATTCTGATATTGGTACAATGGAACGGATCAGTTGCCAGCGAGCAACAATTTTGCACCGCCGCTGTTAGTGGAGTGGAAAGGTGGCCTTATCTGCACATTCCATGGCTAATTTTGGGCGGCTTAAAAGAGATCTTCCATACTTATTTCGTGCAGCAATTTTTCTTTGGTTGTACGTAATTAACGCGAATAAGCTTACCAATTTGGATAACGTGCTTAGATTGTTACGGACGGATGGTTCTGATGCTGGAAATAGACAAAGTCGATATGATTTGTAAATCGAAAATGGTTCATTCAAAATCATAAAAGATTATTCGATTATTTTCAGCCCATAAATACCTTTGGGTGATTAAACTACGCTCGAGTTTCTAAGAAACGGACGTGATTTTGTGCGTATCCAACTCTCACTTAAAGAGCTGCGATTCGAATCTTCTAGGAATCAGGAATGGGAAAAATTGGAGCATAACGGCTTATCAAAACTGCATTAGGAAACTTAAATGAAAAACTGAAAATTTTCTGAAGATATTAAAAAATCTGTTTTTTGTGTATTTCACTAAACATCTTGCAATTTTCATCAACCTTCCCGATCAAAAGAGAAAATCAACAAAGTAGAGAAACCTTAAGGTGCCTTAAGTGCCGTTCCATGAATGCATAAAGTTGTTGAAATAAGTTCGTTTCTCTGATAAGATGTCTTTCAACAAAAAAAAGAGTACATTCCGCAAGATTTTACAAAAAGAAGAGTACGCTCATTTCTCGATCGAAAAAGAGTACATGTACTCTTAAAAGAGTACGTATGGTAACCCTAGTCTAGAACTGCTAATTGTCATGTCCAGAAGACCCCTAAAAATTTTCGTTTTGTAAAATTAAAAGGATATTTTACCAAAGCTCAAATTCGTATAAAATTTTTACACCATTTTTTTTTAGCAAAACTCAGCGAATCACAATTATGGTTCTCGTAAATATGTGTATACGTAAACAACTCTACAAATAGGGCTGACTGAATCTCAACATGATTTTGAACAAGTTTATTCAAAACCATAGGATGGTTCGACCTAAGACAAAAAAGGTATTAAGCTTATAAGGAAGGTATTTCTGGAGAAAATATAAGATGAATTTATTGCTTTTAGTCTCATATAGAAATGCTCTCATCCTTGCTGTCTCACGATCAATTTTGTAGTCAACATCAGTTGAATTTGATATTCTGCGGATCTTTGGCTCAAAGTGAAAATATTATTTATTTTATTGATGCCAATATTAAAAACGCGAAGAACTGTTACTCCGCGGTTTTGATAGGTCTAGAAGAAAATATTCTAAGATTAACATTGCCTTAGAAACAAGCCAAAACGTCTGTAGAGCAAATATTTAAGATTGAAGCTTCATTTAATGTTTTCTCATTTGACGCTGTTTTTGAAGAATCAGAATATTTTTTTAATTAAAATTTCAAAATTGGTTTTCAAATAAATCATCAATTTGTTCAATTTTGACAAGTAATTAATTTAAAAATTTAAAAAATACCTCAATCCTATCCTATTGTATAATTTGATTGGACAATAAAATTTTACTCAACTTGTCATTATAACGAGAGGCCCGACACGCTTCCGGTTTTAAGCAGGTGGCTTAAGCGCCACTTCCGTTTGGAAGGCCACCTACCCTTTCTTATCTTGCCCAGCTGATGAGACTCGGTCGCGAGTTCCTTTTGATTCCCGATTTTGGGAAAGAAGCGGAAGGGACTCTAAAAAGGGATCCGTACTTCGACCCCTAAGGGCCGCCCCGAAGTCGAGACAAAACCCGGGAGAAATCCGTGGAAAAGAGAGTTAGCTGTTCGTTACGAAAGCAAGCTAGGGGCGCTAATCATCGGACAAGACCAAACCCCTTACCTGGATCAGAAGAGACAGAAATCGATTGGATTCACGGCCAATCTCCGCAGTAAAGATACAAAATAAATCCCGAACAACGAACAGCGTGTGACTCCCTTCCCAGTTATCCCAATCAGTCGATCATTACAAAAATATTCGCTTTTCCATTACAATAATTGATTTCGTTTTATTGATTTTGATGTGTGTCGTGTAGTGTTTACATCATACTGTTTAGGCCTAAACGATTTTTTCCCTCTTTCTACTTCTACCTAGCAGTGCATATTGGTGGAGACGCTTGGTTTTCGCTAAATCACTTAGCGATTTTGCTTGGGAAAATCATTTGATTTTCATTTAATTTTTCGGTTTTTCCACCGCGTGGGTGGTGAAAAGGCTACTTTCGTCGGCTCGCCAGTCCGAAAAACGTAATTTCTCCGCCAGAAAGTGTGAAAAACACTTTATTTATCCGGCTTAAAAGAGACGGTAAAAGCTGCGAAAACATACCAGGTATAACAATCGCTAAAGAATATGGGTGGGTTTACTATGAGTACTCACTCGAACTGCTAGCTGTTGGCGGGACTTTATGTTTGTCTCGTCGCGTTCAGTCGCTCCTTTGCGGCTACCTATCGCTCTCCCGGCGGATGTTTGCTGGTCGAGGGCTATGCAGGTAGCTAAGACGGGGCGATTAGAACCTTTTTTGTTCGGCCGGTCACCGCATAGCATTTGCGCAGCTATGCAGTGTGGCCCGCTGGAAGCTTGGTCGAATTCGGTTTCGGTTTGGCTGGGTGAAACGTTCGGCGAATGTTGGTACGTCTGTCAGCTGCCAACCCGCTTGCTATCGGCCCCTCGTGGTGCAAACGGCTGTGGCGCCGCGTTTCAATGTGGCTGGGTGGAGGTGGCGAAACTGGCGGGAGTTGTTGTTGCGGGACCCCGCGGTGGTTCGCGACCGGCCCGGTGTCCTTCCTCTAGGATGGAAGCTGCGGCGGGTGTGCGTATCTGTGGCTGATGGTTAAACACATGTCGGGGTTGCACATTTTGGCGGTACGGGTTGTAAATTTAGCCCATTCGGGTCTCCACCTACCTATTAGTCAAATGCACCACTTTTTGCACTGCACTTCCCTAAGCTGCCCTTTAGTTTTCCTGACACCGACTAATGCGAAAAAGAGGGTTTTTAGATAAGGGAACCTAGTCTCGGAATCACACACTGAACTTAGTTACCTGTCGAACCTAAGTAAAAGAACACTAATTGATCCTGACTCTACTAATCACCGGACGTAAGTGAGCTTGGAGTCTCAATCGTCCGCTGATCGACCTGATCTAGCTTGACTTCGCAACCGGAACTACCCGATACGAACGAGTCTAATCGCGAAGTCAAACAATTAAATCCCAATTCGCGAATTCTTCGAGTAGTCCTCGTCTTCCCCTTCTGAACCCGAAAATAGAGGCCCAACTTTTGCTCTGCCAAAATAGGTGCACAAAAGCCCCCGAAAGAGGTCATTCACCTGACGCCAAAATAAGAAAGTGGTCGGTGGCCTACAGAAGATAGCATCTAGAGTCACGTGCTTGCCGCCAGAATTGTGTCGGTCACTCAGATGTGTTAATGATTGATGATTGTTCATTTGGGGTGGTGCTTCATATGGTAGTGGGTGTTTGTTTCGTTCTTGTCTTTAATTATTTTAATTACGGCGAAATTTCTATTGGCATATGTATTTGAATATTAATATAAATTATTGTTACATTAAGATAAGGCTTATTTATTTAAGTAATTAAAATGAATGAATTCTTCAATTGGTTTAAGTATATTTAGCAAATTATGAATAAATTGTTTCGATTTGATGTACCCGTTACATCATTCCGTGCTAAAGTTACGAAAAATTTGATTGGCTTGAATCGAAGGTTCAAAGTCAATCAAATTTTTCGTAGGTTCGTTTTTGTCAGTTTGAACTAAGTTATTGATTTTCGGGGTCATATGGATTCAGCGTTAACTTAATAACTCCTCGCTATTTACAGGAGCTCCTAAAAGGGCCTGTCACTGACCATCAACGACGTGAGTCTCCGGTCTCCAGCGAAAATCGCAAAATTAGTTCAAAAAGTGAAAACTAAAACCCACAAACTTATTTACCACCGATGTAAAACTAACAAGAGAAGAAAAAAAAATAAAATGACTAAAAGGAAAATGAAATAGGAAATGAAAAAAAAAATATTTACAACTACTATCTAAAAAAAAACCAGAAAAAGAGAAAAAAACAATAAGTAAGCTTTAGATTCAAAACAAAAATCTTTGCTACTTGCTACAAAAACCGTTTAAAATAAAAAAAAATACTCCAGGAAGTTTACACTAAACTATGAGGAAGGAAAAAAATATTTACAACTATCAACTATTAAAGGAATATGAAATATACAAGATTAAAACAAAAAAGCTGCCTGAAACTATTGATTTGGTGAATGAGAGATGATTTGAACAAAAGCAAAGAAGTTTTCAAAAGGTTGTTTCGATTCCGGTTGACGCCCAGTAGTTGTGGCCACCCCTTCCGTACAAAAAAAACTACCTAAATTTGCTGCATTTATAACCTAAAGTATCACCACTGCTGGCTGAAAACGTCTGGTTGCATTTGCTCCCACACCTGGTTGCACCGATAAAGGAATGTAAATGCTCCCTTTTAAAAACGAACTCCGAGGTTTGAGCAAAATATCCTACCCCTACCTTTGGCGAGAAAACGGATAGTTGAACATTCCTCTTAAACGAAAAAAAAACCGAATTTTCTCCCTGTTTGTTTCCACAAGTAAACCTGTTCCTTTATTCTTACAGGGAGTCCACTCTTAAAAACAGAACTCATTCGAGAATAATTCTCTCCTGAGATTCTGAAGTATCACCTAAATCTACAATTAACTCATTCATAAATCTTATTCCATTCAGCAAACATTCATACATCAGAATCCACCTCCGTGGACTCCGACACGCATTCCGACATTATTCAATCAAACTGGCAACCACAACTTTAAACGTCAAACGAAATCAAAACAAACCCGAAAAAGTTCGACGTGTGGACTGGCTAGTGTGTATCGCTGGTTCCGAAAACCCGTTCGTTCCGGTGCATCTGCGAACCATAACCGGCCGAGGAAGGAGCATCTGTTGTCCGGGAGTGTTCTTCTTACGTGACGAGTATGGTGAAATTGCTGTTTCGTTCCAGCCAACATTGGTCAGGTTTGTTTGTTCACGTTTACTTTCAGATCTCGCTGACGGTTATCCTGGACGAAGCGGCCATCCTCGGTAGGATCCGTGACTGGGCGGACGTAGTCTGGTGGCGTTCCGAAAGAGGGTTCGGACGAAACAGCCACCACGGAGCGGCAACAACGGAACGGCATCAACAGACGGTTACGACGGAGCGGCAACGCGGGGGTGGCAAGGATTTTGTTATTGTATCGAAGCAGGTAAGTATGCAACTTAATGGCTAGTAAACTGCTCTTCAATTTTTTTAGGTGGAAACTACGACGATGTGAAGCACGTCCTCTTCAGCAGCGGTCCTCGGAAAAATTGTAGAGGCTTCGAAAGATGAGTCCCTGGATGATGTTGATTCCGCTTCCAAGATGTCTACGGGATCTGAACTGCTGACCGGGTTTCGCGGGAAATGGCCCTTTCGTCGCCCAAGGCTGAAAAAAGGCTGCCTCCTGGATTCTCTCAAAGGAAACTGTGAGTTTGTTTTTGAGTTTTTTTTAACCTATCCTAAGACTAATTTTAGAAAGTAATGAATAGGAAATTAGGAAACTAACACTACTAATTTTACTATTTACAAATGCGCAATCGGTTCAGCCCGATTTTAAGAGTTTTTCCGTTAGACGAGAGGTTCCTTCCCGCGCTCGAAAGTTGCTCTAGTTACTTTGTGTCCTGGATTCCGGTACCCTCAGCTTAGATAAATTGTGTCTTTCGCGAGTCCATCGAAATTGTTAGTCCCTGTCGGTTTATCGTCGGATAGTCGATGCTACATAGCTGAGGAAAAATTTTAGTCGTCTTTCATTCTGTTGAAAAAAAAACAACTTCTGGAAGAGTTTTCTGTTGTTGACAAACTCTTATTTTGAAACTTGTTTCGGTTCCCTCAGCTCGGATCGAACCCAGTCTTTCCTCGCGAGTCCTTCGAAACTAAAAATATTCCCTGAATCGGTTTTGTTACTGGTCTCTTAAAAGGTGCATAGCTGAAAAAATATCATTATGTTAGGTTTTGTTGTTGTTTGTGTGTAGGCGTTTAAGGTTTGTACTGTGGAACACTCCGAGGCGCTTTCCACTGTCATCCTCAAGTTCGTAGGTGTTTGTTCCAAGTACTTTTCTTATAACCGCCTGCTCGTATTTCGGAGCTAGTTTTTTGCAAAAACCTTTGCCTTTATCTGAAAGGTCGAATGTGTGCTTTAAGACCTTTTCTCCCACTTCGTACTTCGGATAGTTGGTGTTAGAACGGAGATTGTATGTCTTTGCGTGTTTGTCGTAGGCGTGTTTTAAATTTTCTCTCACCTGCTGGAATAGCGAGTCTGTTCTCTCCGCCTGTGATTTCGGATTTGTTTCTGGTGCTTGTTGCATTTCTCTCATCGTGGCGTATTCACTTCCGTCCGAAATCCTGTTCCTACCGAACATGATGAAATATGGACTGTATTTCGTGGAAACGTGAACCGCGTCGCGGATCGCGCTGGCAATAGATTGCAAGTTGTCCGCCCAATGGGAGTGTGCTTTTTTTAACGTTGCTCGAATCGCCGTCACGATCACTCGGTTGACCCTTTCGGTATTGTTTACCTGTGGATGGTACGCTGGCGTGAGCCAGTGTGATACGTTGTAGGTGTCCAGTAATGTTTTGAAGGATTTGGAAATAAATTGTGAGCCGTTGTCAGTTAGCACAATTTCGGGTACTCCAAACAAATGAAAAATGTTGTTTTCGACGAATTCGACTAACGAATGGGCTTTGGCTTCCCTGAACGGTTGTACCATGACAAATTTCGTGAAGACGTCCGTAGCCACCAGAAGGCAGGTGTTGCGGTTTTTCCCTGAGGGTGGTAGAGGACCAATGTAGTCTAACGTAACGAATTGCCAAGGGTGCTCTGCTGGCTTTTGCGATCCCATTGGCGGTGTTATATTCAAGTTGCCTGACTTGCTCACCTGGCAGGTTAAGCATTCTAGGCAGAATTTTTTTACGTCGTTATTCATGTTGGCCCAGTAGAATTTTTCCTTCACTGCGGCGAGAGTTTTCTCGATGCCGAAATGCGCCTTTTCGTGTATAAGCTTGATGATTCCAGTTATTTCCGCGGTTTTAGGGACACATTTCCAATCGAATCTAGGGTCTTGAAGTTTGGACTTGGTCGTTACGTAACGATAGAGAATTCCGTCTATAATTCGGTAGTTTGGGTATCTGCTTGGGTGTAAACGAATTTGTTCCATTAGCTGATCCTGTTCAACGTCTATTGCTGTTATCGAAATACACTCTATTGGTATTGATCTCGAAAGACAGTCGGCGGTAATGTTGGCTTTGCCCTTTCGGTATTCCAGGTCGAAATCATAGGCCTGAATTCTCAATGCCCAACGGAGCAATTTGGCATTACCGGTTTCGGTACCCATATTGAACAGCCATAAAAGGCTCCTAGCGTCCGTTATAACCCGAAATTTCACGCCCTCCACGTAATGGCGGAAATGCTGAATGGCTAATAACACCCCAAGGCATTCTTTCTCCACAGCGGAGTAACGCCTTTGTGTGCGGTTTAGTTTTTTACTAAAATATGAAATAATTCTTGTTGATCCCTCTTGTTCCTGGACAAGTGCTGCCCCTACCGCTCTATCGGACGCATCAGACTCTATAGTGAAGATTTTCGAAAAGTCTGGATTCCCTAGAATCGGTGCCGATGTTAAAACGGATTTAAGCTCCCTGAAAGCTTCTTCAGCTTCTTTCGTCCATGTCATCTTTTTGTGTTCTTTCGAAAGGAGATCGGTGATAGGTGCAGTGATTTTGCTATAATTTTTTATAAATTTTTGGTAAAATCCTGCTAATCCTAAAAGTCGTCTTATGTCCTCTTGATTTTTCGGTTGCGCGTAGTCGAGAATTGGTTGTATGCGAGTAGTGTCTATGGCCACTCCTGACTCGTTCAGCAAGTAACCTAGATATACTACTTGTTTTCTGCAGAATCTAGATTTCTCTAATGAAATTGTTAGTTTCGCGAATCTTAGCCTTTTTGCAACTTCTTCCAACAACTTTAAATGTTCTTCGAACGTACTAGAAGCAATGACTATGTCATCGAGGTAGACGAAGACGTTAGGTTCCAAGTCGAAACCTAATGCCCTCGCCATAAGCCGCTGCATGCTAAAGGATGCGTTTTGGATTCCGAATGGGAGAACCTTGAATCTCCAGACCCCTTCGGGCGTTCGGAAGGCGGTGAAATTCCTACTGCTCTCTTTCAACGGGATTTGGAAGTAGGCATCCTTTAGATCAATCACCGAAAAGAACTTGGCTTTCCCTAGACGGCAGAAGATGTCCTGCATATTCCTCATAGGAAAGGAGTCCTTAACGGTCAACTTGTTAAGCTTCCGAGAGTCAAGGCATACCCTCACCTTCCCGTTCTTTTTTAGGACTGGTACCAACGGATTGGTCCACTCGCTAAAACATTCTTCAATAGCATCTAATTTTTTAAACCTCTCCACTTCCGCTTTGATCGCATCCTGCATGTAAGGCGAGCATCGGTACATAGGCGGATTTTTTAGAACTGCCCCCTCTTTTAAAATTATCTCATGCTCTATCAGGTGGGTTTTTCCTAGATTTCCTGTTGATGTTAACTCGAAGTTTTTGATGATACTCGTGAGTCGTTTTCTGTCCTCGAAAGATAGTTCGTGTTCGGTTTCAATTCCCTCTGGGTCCGGTGTCGAATCTGTTGGTCCCTCATAAATCGGTATGTCTAAGGTATCGTCTTCTTCCTGATCCTCTATTTTTGGAAGGTTGTGAATTGGTTCAATCGCAAAGCAAAGTGGTTCTGCCTGTTCCTCTGTAATTTCTAACTCTTCGAGACCGTGTCCTAAGTCGATCATCGGTCTAATTTTGAACGAATCCCAAAAGTCTGCCCCTAGGATCAGTTTCCTGGAGATTTCCGGAACGATAATCGTGGGCACAACTTTTGTGTGGCCTTTGTATGAGAAAGGTATGTTAATGTAGCCCAGACATTTATATTTAGTCCCGTCTGCCGTGGATACTTGATAGTTCGCTGGTTGAACCTTAAGGCCGTATTTTTCTACAAGTTCAACCGAGTTTAAAATACTGATTCCTGCACCCGAGTCCAGGAGAGCTTCAATTTCAGTATCGAAAACTTTTATTTTGATGTGAGGGCATTTTTTTGAATTTATTCTGATATGGTAAATTTGTGAAAAAGGGTCGTAGTTTCTTGGATTGAGATTAGTGGGAACGCTTTTCGGTTGCAGAGTGTTAGCTATCCCCCGCTCACACCCTTCTACTCGTTTCCCTGGATGTTATTGACTGTGCGAGTCTGTGATGTCCTTGGGCATCTCTCACACGTTCTCAATGTTCTTCCCAGATTCCCGCATCCAAAACAAAATATGACTCGCGGCCTCGTACACTGTCTCCAGGTATGATCCTCGCCTTTACAGTTCCAACAACCCGCGGAATGAGCTGGTCGTTCTTCACTGCGTCCGTTAGGCCTTCGATCTACATACTGTGGATTACTGGTATGATCGTCTACCCGACTGCCTGTAGGCGTATTGAATGGAGTGTTTCTAAAATGTTGCCTTTGATTTTGGGGATTTGTATCCTGTTTCGGAGTGTTGTTCTGATGTTGCGGAGTTTGCTGGTTTCTGAAATTTGAACGATTTGGCATATTTTCCCTGTACGTTTGATTTGTTCCGTAAGTAGGTGTTTGTGTAGATGGTCCTCGAATTGCGTTCACCGTCAAGGGTTCGCCTGACAGATACTCATAATCGTCGAAATCGTCTACTTCAATGTTGTTGACCCATCTACGGTTAGGGTGTTCCGATATATGGCTTTGGAGTTGGAGATTGGTAGCGTCTATTCGATGGTTCAAGATCATCAGATGATCTAGATCCTTGACTCGAATAGTCGAAAGTCTGGAAAGGTACTGCGGACGCATGTTTTTCCAGATTGTCTCAAATTTTTCCCTCCTCGAGAGTGGTCGGGATAGCATCCGTTCCAACTTCTCGATTTCTGAAACGAAAGCCACGAAAGTCTCCCCTCTAAGTTGTTTCCGATCTTGAATTTTATCTTTAATTCCTTTATCCATATTTGGATTACCAAAACGGTGAGTTATTTTCTGTTGGAAAACCTCCCATGTGTTCAGATCATCCACATAGGTGAAAAACCAGTCTGCTGCTGTGCCTTCCAACAGCATATGGATGTCCCTGAGAACCGACTGCTTTGGAACGCCCTCTCGTTCTGCTAGTTTATTGATTTTGTATAAGAAATTTTCGACAGACATCGCTTTCGCATCTCCGTTGAAACGAAGCTTCCACTTTTCGACCCTACCAATATGTTCTCGGCGGTATCTGTACGCGGAGTAGGCATGCTCGTCTCTGAGCAAAGCGGATCCTGACGACTCTAAACTACGTCTGGTTTGTTGGAAAGGAGTTCGGTAGTTTCTAGCGCTGTTCCTATCCAAAGAACTGTCTGACGATTGACTTCTGACCCCCGGTCTGTTCAATGGCCTTTTATGTACCCCAAAAGTTTCACTTTCGGATTCTGACCCTGACCCATGATTTGGTTGGCGGGTTTTATGTGCGCTTCGATGAGCTTTCTCTGCATTTGCTTTGTACAAATGAGAAATAAGCTCGTCTTTCTCCTCAAGACTTTTCTTTAAGGAGTGTACTTCCCGCTCGAATGATTCTTGCAGTTTCCTACTATTTACCTGCCACATCTGGTCGAATTCTTGACGTGTTAGTATTTCCCCTCCTGGTTGCTCTATGAGTTTTTTCTTGGTACCTGTTCTGGTGTTGATGTGATCTTTTGGCCCTAAGTCATGGTGTTGTTTGAGTTCCCAAGGATGCTCAACCTGATGTTGTTCCCGAGGCCTCCACGCTTTCGTCATCGATTCTTTATTAAGTGTTGCCCCCTCGGTTTCCTCCTGTCCTTTCTCTTGTTCTTTTTCTACCGAGTTGCTTCCTAATCTGTAAACGGATATCAATTTCTCTATTTTGTCCAGAAGACTAGATTTCATTGAATCCTGTTCCTCGTTCAGAGTAACTGAACGATTCACTCTCATCCAATAATGTAGGACCCTCGATTCATATTTAGCTTCGACTTTCTTGTCTAAAGATTTTTTTAGATTTTCAATCCTCCCCTCTATGTGGGGTGCCTCATCGGTAATATTTACCCCAGAAGCGTAGTCTGTTTTTTCTTTTCTATCATCATGAAATAATTTTCGCAAACGCCTTTGCTTGCCGCACAAATCTAATCTCATCACCGACTCTGCTTGATTCCTAATGACTAATTCATAGTTTACTTCTTCCTCGTTTAGATCTTCCGGTCTTGGGAAATAACGGATCATCTTCAAAAGGTTTTCGGAACAACCGTTCCGGTGACGTATGCTGATCGAGAAATGTGAGGACGAGAGATATTACGGCGGAAATTATTAAATGAAGGCGAAACAACTTATGAGAACGAATAGATATTTTAAACCAATATAACTAAATATGAATTCAAATTGTAATTGAAAGAAAATGTTTTTAATAATCGGGTAAAAATAAAAAAAATAACGAACTTATGGAGAAGAAAAAAAATGTACTAGAGTTCCGACTACTATGTGTATAATTATAAACAAAAAAAGATAATAAATAGTATATGGTGAGAAAAGAAATACAAATTAATTTTAGGCCTTATCTAGCAATAACAATATAAAATGGATTCAATATGTATTTTTACGAACGAGATAATAAAACTTTTAATAACCCAAATGAATGCAAAATTTTTCAATGTAATAGCAATATCCGAAAATCTTTTTTGAAGCAACCCAATTTCTATGAAGAGAGTAAATGCGTCGATTCACGACTACTTTAAGATACTTTACAAATGTTATTTGATTCCAATATTACGTGACTTCAAATTCACAAAAATGCCTTGTATTGTTGGGCGCCAAATATAACGAGAGGCCCGACACGCTTCCGGTTTTAAGCAGGTGGCTTAAGCGCCACTTCCGTTTGGAAGGCCACCTACCCTTTCTTATCTTGCCCAGCTGATGAGACTCGGTCGCGAGTTCCTTTTGATTCCCGATTTTGGGAAAGAAGCGGAAGGGACTCTAAAAAGGGATCCGTACTTCGACCCCTAAGGGCCGCCCCGAAGTCGAGACAAAACCCGGGAGAAATCCGTGGAAAAGAGAGTTAGCTGTTCGTTACGAAAGCAAGCTAGGGGCGCTAATCATCGGACAAGACCAAACCCCTTACCTGGATCAGAAGAGACAGAAATCGATTGGATTCACGGCCAATCTCCGCAGTAAAGATACAAAATAAATCCCGAACAACGAACAGCGTGTGACTCCCTTCCCAGTTATCCCAATCAGTCGATCATTACAAAAATATTCGCTTTTCCATTACAATAATTGATTTCGTTTTATTGATTTTGATGTGTGTCGTGTAGTGTTTACATCATACTGTTTAGGCCTAAACGATTTTTTCCCTCTTTCTACTTCTACCTAGCAGTGCATATTGGTGGAGACGCTTGGTTTTCGCTAAATCACTTAGCGATTTTGCTTGGGAAAATCATTTGATTTTCATTTAATTTTTCGGTTTTTCCACCGCGTGGGTGGTGAAAAGGCTACTTTCGTCGGCTCGCCAGTCCGAAAAACGTAATTTCTCCGCCAGAAAGTGTGAAAAACACTTTATTTATCCGGCTTAAAAGAGACGGTAAAAGCTGCGAAAACATACCAGGTATAACAATCGCTAAAGAATATGGGTGGGTTTACTATGAGTACTCACTCGAACTGCTAGCTGTTGGCGGGACTTTATGTTTGTCTCGTCGCGTTCAGTCGCTCCTTTGCGGCTACCTATCGCTCTCCCGGCGGATGTTTGCTGGTCGAGGGCTATGCAGGTAGCTAAGACGGGGCGATTAGAACCTTTTTTGTTCGGCCGGTCACCGCATAGCATTTGCGCAGCTATGCAGTGTGGCCCGCTGGAAGCTTGGTCGAATTCGGTTTCGGTTTGGCTGGGTGAAACGTTCGGCGAATGTTGGTACGTCTGTCAGCTGCCAACCCGCTTGCTATCGGCCCCTCGTGGTGCAAACGGCTGTGGCGCCGCGTTTCAATGTGGCTGGGTGGAGGTGGCGAAACTGGCGGGAGTTGTTGTTGCGGGACCCCGCGGTGGTTCGCGACCGGCCCGGTGTCCTTCCTCTAGGATGGAAGCTGCGGCGGGTGTGCGTATCTGTGGCTGATGGTTAAACACATGTCGGGGTTGCACATTTTGGCGGTACGGGTTGTAAATTTAGCCCATTCGGGTCTCCACCTACCTATTAGTCAAATGCACCACTTTTTGCACTGCACTTCCCTAAGCTGCCCTTTAGTTTTCCTGACACCGACTAATGCGAAAAAGAGGGTTTTTAGATAAGGGAACCTAGTCTCGGAATCACACACTGAACTTAGTTACCTGTCGAACCTAAGTAAAAGAACACTAATTGATCCTGACTCTACTAATCACCGGACGTAAGTGAGCTTGGAGTCTCAATCGTCCGCTGATCGACCTGATCTAGCTTGACTTCGCAACCGGAACTACCCGATACGAACGAGTCTAATCGCGAAGTCAAACAATTAAATCCCAATTCGCGAATTCTTCGAGTAGTCCTCGTCTTCCCCTTCTGAACCCGAAAATAGAGGCCCAACTTTTGCTCTGCCAAAATAGGTGCACAAAAGCCCCCGAAAGAGGTCATTCACCTGACGCCAAAATAAGAAAGTGGTCGGTGGCCTACAGAAGATAGCATCTAGAGTCACGTGCTTGCCGCCAGAATTGTGTCGGTCACTCAGATGTGTTAATGATTGATGATTGTTCATTTGGGGTGGTGCTTCATATGGTAGTGGGTGTTTGTTTCGTTCTTGTCTTTAATTATTTTAATTACGGCGAAATTTCTATTGGCATATGTATTTGAATATTAATATAAATTATTGTTACATTAAGATAAGGCTTATTTATTTAAGTAATTAAAATGAATGAATTCTTCAATTGGTTTAAGTATATTTAGCAAATTATGAATAAATTGTTTCGATTTGATGTACCCGTTACATCATAAGGATTAGAAAATATCATGCATTTATTATTATTATTATTAAAAAATTGAAAATGAAATATTTTTTAAATAATTAAAACATTTCAAAACTTCTCAAATAATCATTTGTCTTAAGGTTTTTAGGCTGACTTTTAGGTTGCCAAAAGCACCGGTTGACTCATATCATGAAGTTAATTTTAAGAAAATTTTAAGCCTTTCTAAATTTTACAACTTATATTCCTAATCTTGATTTTGGAGAATATCTTAATACTGATCACGACTGGCAATTACAGGGCGGAATCGATTCTACGTAGACTCGGTTATTCGGTGCCTCGTCCAAAATTCTCTAAAAATTGCATTTATCAATCGAAGCCTGAAATAATTGAAAAAAAAAAGAAAATTAAAAGCCTGAAACCGGGCGTAATTTTGACCCAACCGATAGAACTTTTCAAAAATTTCACACATAATAGGTTTATCACCATAAAAATGTGCAAGCATCGGCGCTGTGTGATTTTGTAGTTTGAATGGTAAATGTCTGAAAAAGTTATATTTTCGAAGAATCGCTCTTTTTCAGGACACACATTTTTTGACATTTAGATGGTAAATTTTTTGAGATAATTTTTAGTTACATGATCCCTCAATTGTAGAAAATATGTACGAGAAATATTATCAGAGTAGAATTTTATAAAAGTTCAAAGTTAAAGTTTCAGTGAGCATAAATCCCATTTTATTATAAACTGTAGGTGTTCTATAACGCAGTATCTAACTTCTCCTTTTTCACATTCAGCAAAAGTAAAAAAAAAGTTTTCGGAGCTTAAATTTTCCGACTTGATTATCCGTTCCGAAAAATTAATTGGGTGGACATGGAATCCAGCTCGACCTGTATTCAGTTTATTTCTATGCTATGCTTTTATTTATTATGCAAAAATGAAAAAAAAATTCATTCTGATATAAAAATAGATCAAAATCTATACACACCAATGGTTGGAGTCAATTCTAAAAATTATAAATTTTCAATGAAATCATTTGTCTGAGCAGAGTTAAAGAAAATGATTTGTTTTTTTTTTAATTCAATAAATTTCATCTGATTTAACATTTTTTTTTTGCTTTCAACGTTATTATATCACTAATCACATGAATGAAGTTTTTGTTTTGTCAGGAATAAACATTGAAAATGCTTTACTTATTTCAATATGTTTATATCTTATACTTTAACACAAGTTTTTTTTTATCAAATAAGAAGAATCCAGGATCACTAAGCTTAATTTTTGTTCTTTTTTATAGGAATTTAACCCATTAAGGTAGGGTTGCCATCCGTCCCGCAAAAGCGAGACATGTCCCGCTTTTTTAGAAAATGTCCCGCCGTCCCGCTTTTTACTCGAAATGTCCCGCTTTTTTCAACAAAGTTTTCAAATAAGAAAATAAGTTTTTCACATTTAATTTGATTTGATTGTCATAAGTAATCTTAACAACACACCAATAGGACGGGTGTTTTTCCTTTGAAAGGTAATATGTAAGGAAATAATATTCTTAAATTTTGCAATGCAAGTCACATTTCAGCATTCCACTGGAGTGCTTAGAATATGTTTCATCTTCACATGTCACATGTTTTTCTTCGAGAATGCACTTCATCTCATCTATACATATCAGGAGATTCTACTTGATATAATATTCTTTCATATTTCATTCCATTCTTCAAAAATTTAAGAAAAGGATTGTGTCGGGAAGCTCTTCGATGGCAACTTACTATTTTTGCTGAATGTCAATAATGACCCACATATTCTACTTTGCACTTAAATGGATTCATTTGATTGTTTTATAAAGTTCTTTAATTTTGATATAATCTCAATCTTAATTTATTGTGGATTATATACGAGATATCTCGTTTTGCTACACTTCGATACATAACTCAAATATTATAAATTTAATACTGAAACCCTTTTAGACAAAATTAAACACAGCATTTTTGGTTACTCAAATATACTAAACTATCTAAATTTTGTCAAGTGGTTTTTGATATATAAAAAGAATGCCAAATTTCGGTGTCTCCCGGCCAAGATTTCGTCGCGGTCCTTAATTTGTTAAAAAGAAACTTATGTGACTTTAACAGTAAAAAAAATTAGTCATCCTAACAACCATAATGAAAATGAGAGCTTAATCCAAGCATGTGTTTAATATTGACATACAATGAACAAGAATGGTGAAAATCAGGAAAACATTTTAAGATTTCTGAAAACAGAAAAAATGCTTGTTATTCTAATCAATTCCTAATCATTTTCCATTTTGTTTCATCAAAGTTTTTTAAACAACTTGTATTCAGTCGTATTATTTTTATCCAACATTGCAGTTGGCACAAAAGCATTGAAAACCTTCTGTGATGCTTACTCTTGGGTTGAAAATCAAGGACGTTGAATCGGAAGCAGGTTTTCTACCAACTGAAATATGCCTCAGTTGTCGATTTAAAAATTAACTTCACAATTTACTTGAATGTAATAAGTATAAAACGACTTTTTTCAAAAAAATTTAAAATGTCCCGCTTTTTTTGCAAACCATCTGGTAAGCCTACATTAAGGTCATTCTTCCTCGTAGTTAGTTTTATCAATTTACTTAGATGGTCAAGAAAAAATAATGCGGCTCTGTTAAACATCGAATTTTTAAAAATTGTAATTCTTGGCTCTTCTGACTCAACAAATTTCCGACCACTACTGGTCTAGTACATCATGCATGATGGTATAATACACATTCAAAATTGATAACATTTCTTTATAATAAGCAAGTAACTCCGAATCCGAATATCGATGTCTAAACTTATCAAAACTAAGGTTAAACTTAAAGGAATTTTTTTGATTTCCTTATCCAATAGTTTTCCAAATAGGTTCACCAATATCTTATGAGGCTTCAAAACATATTTTGAAGACAAATTTTTAAAACATCTTAAAATTTCTTTTGTTGTTCCTGTTCTAGACTTCTGAACATTTCGATGGTCAAAAATTAAGCCAAGTGTATATAAATCGTTTGAGATTTAAGTTGTTGCTCTTCAACATAAACAATTTTTCTTCTTCGATAATTGTGAACCATTTTTCCTAAGCTCGAACGATCTCCTCTTAGATCGACTTATGAAATTTACAACTTTGAATATATTCTCCATATTTGTAAACGAAGGTGTTATTTAACGCAAGAGATGACATTTTGTCTCCGGTTCACGAATTCTTCAACGAACAGTAACCGAAACCGTTACGTGATAATTCGCTCAATCATTCAATACCCCTCTGGTCGAATTGGCTGAAAATATAAAAATTCTTTCCCCTTATGGCTGAACCGATAAAAAGTATGCTATAAGGTAAAAGAACCAAAACCCAAACCTCACCAGCAAAGAAGCAATGTGGTCGTCGTTTGCAGCAAAAATTTGACCTTTTCTATTTTACTCCAAGCATTCGTTATTTCTACCTTTAGTATAAACCTTCCCCTCTCGCGCCTAGGTCCAATTTTAGTTTAACTCAGTTTTTTTTCGCAGCCAGCGCTTTCGCGCTCGAATTGATTTTTCTTGAAACCTCATACCCCTACATCTCTCTTTTTCCTCCAAATACTTGGTCAATGTGCCACAAACCAGCCACGAATGATCACGACGACGACGACGACGAAGTTGGGTTCAATAAGCTCTCTCGCGCACCCGTGGCTTCTATGGACGGGCCCTGGCAACGGTCTTTTCGAGGCGATCTTGGCATCTCGCAACGCGACACACCAAGTAGAAATGTTGCCTCCCCACTGACTGACTGACTCTGGTATCGTCGTTGTTTGCCAGCAGGAGCCTTTGGGGCTCTCGATTCGGCGCTGGTGTTGGTGCAGAAAAATATTTCTGTGCCCTAGGGCAGAATGTATAGTCGCGTAATCGTGGTCTGGCTATCACTTCCCCGTGGCCCTCCCCCGCATTCGCTTAGTCACTCCCAGCCCACTTTGCCGTGCCATTGCTGGATCCATGAATATGTTGGCATTTGTTCGATTATGAGTAGAGAGACTTAGGAAGGTTTGAATATCGCGGCTTATTTTTCGAAGTGATCCAGCGCTCATTTCGGTTGTTTTTCTATTTCAATAACATTTTCTCATTCGAAGAAAAATCAATGAAGGATTTGTTTTATTCAACACTTCCACAATTCAACGTCATAAAAGCTTCCATATTTTATCGTCATTGTTAAAAATATTTGAGGTACATGAAGCCAATGGGCTACAATTGAAAATTTGAAAAAAAAAATTACTTATACCACAGATAATCAGCGCTTGCCACCAAATACCTAAACAAATATTGTTTTCTAGATAGAAGTGTTCTAGGAAGTATTGCCAAACTATGGTATCTGGTGACCCTAAACTTCTGGTAGCACTTAATCAACTTTTGCAAATAATAGAGAATTTAATGTAGACCAATTCATCCCATCATCTCAAGACTAAAAAATAAAACCCGGTTTAATACACTTAACAGTGGATTTGAGCCTTTCTTACAGCCTGTAAATCATATTTGGATAAATATGACACAAAACAATAAACAAATAATAGATTCAAAATTCTAAATAGTAATTGAAGAATTTCGAACGCAGTGATCAATTTGGTAAATTTGTGAATTTTGTCAATTTTTTCTATATTGTCAATTTTGTCAACTTTGTCAATTTTGCCAATTTAGTTAGTTTTGTAATTTTGTCAATTCTGCCAATTGTGACAGTTTTGTCAAATTGGGAAATTTTGCCAATTTTGTCAATTTTGACAATTTTTCGAATTCGTCAATTTTGTCATCTTTCTAATTTTCGTCAAATTTTCAAAACTTGTCAATATTGAAAATTTTTTCAATTTTGTCATTTTTGTCAATTTGGTCAATTTTTTCAATTTTGTCAATTTTGTAAATTAAGTCAATTCTATCAATTCAGTCAAATTTGACAATTCTTTCAATTTTGTCAATTTGGTCAATTTCGTCAATTTTGTACATTTTGTAAATTTTGTCAAATTTGTCTACTTTGTCAATTTTGTCAACTTCTTCAATTTGGTCAATTTTGTGATTTTGCCAATTTTGTCAATTTTGTCAATTCTGTCAATTTAGTCAATTCTGTCAATATTGTCAATTTTGTGAATTCTGACCATTTGTCAGTTTTGTCATTTTTGTCAATTGTGTCAATTTTTTCAATTTTATCAATTTTGTTAATTTTACTATGGAAGACTTTGGTGGCGCTACTGTTTGGTTGTTAACTTCCAATGGCTTCAGCAAGTGAAAGTTCGGGTTGACTTCCAAGCCGTCATCGTTTTCGCTAGACACCAACCCCAACAACAACAACACAACAATTGCACAGGTTTTTCAAGGCGAACGAAAAGTTTTCATCGCGCAACTTTAGATCTGGAGAGAGGAAGAGAAAAAGGAGCAAAAAAAACTAGCCCGAGAGCTTAAAGCTCGAGAGGATTCAGTAGCGTTTGTCTTATTGGATTCAATTTGCTTCTACGGGCGAAATTCTCTCCTGTCGTTCGTGCTTAGAAAAAGCTTCCTGAGCACGAACGGCACGAGAGAAGATGGGATGGTGTGCATACATCGTTCCAGCGTTGCCACATTTAAATCTGTATTTTCGAGGCAAAAAATCTTTTAAATCTGTATAAAATCTCAAAAATCTGTATTAAAATCTGTATTCAAAATTTTGATTCCGGATACTAACATTGCACTACGGCGACCTTTTTTATAATGCGTGGCGCACTAATCTAGTTGCCCTCTTCATTATTGCGCACTGCGACATTTGTTCGATCTTTCAAATCAGTTTTAATCCTGTGATTTTGCTACATGCAATCCGCTTTTTTTTTTGTACAAATAATTGCGAATTCGAAACATTGCACGAAATTATGTTTCCAGTACAACGAACAAAATACATATCCGCTACCGCTACATGTAAAAAATCAGGTCACACCAACTTTAAAGTGGATATGTTTTATAAAATGCAACGATCTTTGTCCAACCGGAGTTTAACAATCAGATGGGATTTGGAAATTGTGTCAATTGTCTCTGATCAGTTTCTGTATTTAGTTGTAATCGCTGTATACTGCAAGAAAAATATTCACTGCAGCTGAAGTTAGTCAATAATATTTAACTAGGTACCATTAAAAGTTACATTTCGTGTAATGCAATGTCTGATCTTGGTGTATGATTTTCTAACACAGGTTTGAAAACTCTTTTCAAACCCTTGCATTGATGCAGTTCCGAACTATAATCTGGAAGATTTTTCTCATTTGTGAGCATGACAATTGATGGCTTGAACGTTGGATCATCAAAGGAGATTATTCTCGATTAACTCAAAGCATAATCAAAATATCATAGAAATTTTTTCATTTACTGAAAATCTGTATAAAATCTGTATAAATTTCCAATTATCTGTAATCTGTATATACAGATTCTTGGTTTGAAAATTTCAAAAAAATCTGTATGTTCACTGAAAAATCTGTATATGTGGTAACGCTGCATCGTTCGCGTTCCCGTGTCGTTTTCCCCTTCTCAGAGCAATCTGTGCTTGAGAATCTATCGTTGGACGAAGGATGAGACTTACTATCACTATAGAAATATGCGATGTGAGAGTGGACCACCTTGTCAGGCGACAGATCCAGAACTGGTTTCGACTCCAGGTTGGGCAATCAGATGTTCAAATTTTATCGAAATAATTCGTTTGAAGGGAGTCGAATCTATTGATGTCTAGTTCGTCCCGAAATGTCTCAAAATCTCATAAGCTTAGAGATGGGCAAAACGGCTCATTTCAATGAGCGGCTCAGAGCCGTTCGCTCAATTCAATGAGCCGGTTCATTTGAGCGGCTCAAAATTTAACCGTGTTATGCAGCTCAACACTGGGGCCGTTCACATACCACGTGGTTAACCTAACAAGCAAGCGATAAATAATAGAGCCACGGTTTCTTGGTTCAAATATGCGGCTTTTGGTTCTTAGCCCATCAAATTACAGGCAACATAGACTGAGGAGCGAAGAACAGCAGAAAGCCGTTCGATCGTTTTCTCGAACAAAAGGAACCGTGATGGGTGGTGGTTCAAAAAAGAGTCGAAAAACGGCTCGGAAAAGAAAGAACGGCTCGAAAAAGAACCGCTCAAAAAAGAACCGCGACTCGCACAACTCTGGTTCACAATCTGAACAGCAAGAGCGGAGTATGGAGAGCCGTTCAATTTGATCAAATGAACGGCTCGGCCCCCATGCTCTGTACGGTTCTTTTTCGAGTCGTCCTGTTGCTCTTTTTTAACCACCCACCACCCACATCGGTTCTTTTGGTTCGGGAGAGCGAACGAACGGATTTCTGCTGTTCTCCGCTCTTCAGTTTGTGTTGCTTGTAAAGAACGGATGGCTCTCCACTCTCCGCTCTTGTATATTGCAGCGGTTAAATATTCCAACCAGTGTTGAGCGGCGGGTCACGGTTCATTTTTGAGCCGCGGCTCTTTTTTTAAGAGCCACGGGTCGTTCGTTCTTTTTGAAGAACCGGTTCAAATGAGCGGCTCTTGAGCGCTCGCGCATCACTACATAAGCTCGTTGACCAACCCCATCCCTTGATCCGATTTGGTTCAAATTTAGCGTGAGACCTTGAACTAGGTCTAGGATCAATTTCAGCCGTCAGCGCTTATATTTTTCAAATGTCGGGTTATTTGGGGGCACTCTAATATACATTTTGTAAAAAATCTATCAACTTTTTGTAAATTTCGTCATTCTATCCGTTTTGTCAGTTTTGACAATTTTGTTGATTTCGTCGATTCTGTCAATTTTTTCAGTTTTGCCAATTTTATCAATATTGTCAATTATGTCGATTGCGTCAATTTTGAGAATATTGTAAATTTTGTAAAATTTGTCAATTTTCTTAGTTTTTTCAATTTTGTCAATTCTTTCACATTTTTCAATTTTAACTATGTGGTCAGTTTTGTCAATTTTGTGAATTTTGTTAATCTTGTAAATTTTGCCAGTTTTGACAATTTTGTCATTTTTGTCAATAATCAATTTTGCCAACTAGTTTTTTTTAATTTTGTTAAATAGGCAAGTTTTTAATTTTTTTCAAAGTTGTATATTTTGTCAATTTGGCCAATATGGACAAATCGGACAATTTCGTCATTTGCATCAATTTTAAAAAAATAAAACATCAGTTTTGTCAATTTATTTTGACAATTTTATCAATATGTTTCGTCATTTTTTTTATTTTTTTTTTTTTCATTTTGTTAATTTTGTTAAATTGCTCATCTTTGACCATTTAGATATTTTTGTCAAATTTACCAATTTTGTCATTTTAGTCAATTTTGTATTTTTTTTATTCTTGACATTTTTATCAATTTTGATATTTTTGTCAATTTTTTTGTGTTTTTTACTTTAGTTTTTTTTGTTATTTTTGTCAACTTAAACAATTTTGTCAATTAAGTCACTATTATTAATTTTGTTTATTTGGCTAATTTTGTCAATTTTAAAAATTTTGTCAATTTTTCCATTTCAGTCAATTTTGTCACTTTTGCGACTTTTTGTCATTTTTGTCCTTTATGTTATTTTTGTGAATTTCGTAATTTTTTTTGTCAATTTTGTCAATTTTGTCAATTTTGTCAATTTTGATAATTTTGACATTTTTCTCAGTTATATGTTTGTTATTTTTTTGTCAATTTTGTTCATGTTGTCAATTTCGTAGATACAATTTTGTCATTTTTCGCAATTTTGTAGATTCAATTTTGACAATTTGGCCAAAATGGTCAGTTAGGATTTTTTTTTTCTGTTTTATCAATTTTGTCAATTTGCATTGTCAATTTATTCAATTTTATCTATTTTTCCGATTTCGTTTTTTTTTCTCGATGATAGCACTTTGGCAAATTTTATAAATTTCTCAATTTCGTCTATCTTGTGCATTATGTCAATTTAATCAATGTTGATAATTTTGTGAATTTTGTCAACGATTTTAAAATTCACAATTATGATAATCTGGTATTTTTTTAGTTTTAAATTTTGTCCATTTTTCAATTTTTCTTTTCGTCAGTATTGTGAATTTTGTCAAATTTGTCATTTTTGTATATTTTGTCAATTTTTTCTATTATCAAAAAATTGCCAGGATTCCAATAAGTTTCCATTTCCCCTACCCAGCATTAGAGCAGATCGGTTTTAATTTAAGGAAAGGGCGAATGTTGTTTCAAGAAAATTGCGTTTTAAGTTTATCAGCTCCATAAGTTAGGTCTTAAAATGTACTTTTCACTCAGCTAATAACTCTATTTGTTTGCATTTGGCGCATACGCTCTTTTGAAAAATCGAAACGAAATGTTAAAAATAATCGTTTGTTTTATGCGTTGTTAAGTGTATAGGGTAGGGGCAGTGATGCTATTGCACTATATGTATTGAAATGAACATATTATTCAATTCAGATTAAATTACTTTTTGTAATCCAAACCTCTAAATCTTAAAAAAAGATTTATTTATTAAATCTAAAAAAACCTCCTAGTAAACAGATAAATGGATCTCGTATATTGATAGTAGTTTTATCTCAATCAGCTAGAAAGATCAGATTAACTTAATAAGTTTCTTCTAAACAATCGTTTTTGTCCATTCTTAAGTTTCGGATTTTTCAGTTCAATTTTCAATCAAACGTAGGCTCAATACACAAATTAAACATTCCAATTTGAAGGAAATTTGTTCAATTTCCAATACTGCTGCTAGCGTTTAAAACAAAGCGTTTGGTCCAGATTCATAAATGGAAAAAAGCACATTGCATATTCAAAGGCGATTTTCTCTTCACATCACGAGCTTTTAGTGTCGCTTATGTGTATATTTATTTCGCCTTTAGTTATGCATGTAAGGAGAAACTTAAGAACCGTTCTAAAACAGGTGTTTTGGAACATCATAAATGATGTGCTATAAAGCAAGAGCCACCCTAGCGACTGAGCATAAAAGAGAGTTCTCTCCTGAGAACTCACTCTCCGCGACCGATCATGTGATCGTGTTCGTGGTACGATCTGTTTACCAGCATAGCATAGCACAAATAAATCAGTTGGCAGAAAACTCCACACGGTACACATCGGTTCTAATTCTTTTACCCCCGTCGGCTCGGAATCTAAGTTCAGTTGGGAATAAAAGTTGAAGTTTCCCCAAATTCGGTCGGTGTTTTTATTAAGTGGAAGAAATACAGTTTCACGGTGATCAATATCACTTCACCCACCTCAAGTGAATAGAAGAGGTTCAAATCAATTGGGTAGCCTTAATTGCACTCTCGGTGAACTTTTGGACTTAAGTCACAGAGAACAGACATCGGGCCCCGAACAAAAATTTGTTGAAATCGTGTGTGAGAATACCCACCTAAGTTTCAAACCAAATTCGTAAGTGGACTAACATCCATAAGATGTCGCTACCAGTACACATATTTTTCCATTTTTTCGACACGCTTAGAAATTAATACTCATAGCGTATCTCAAATGAGGCCATTGCAATGTATGAGAGTAACACAACTTTTTGTGTGATAAATTTTAAGAACATCTTGATTTAAAAAAAAATGCAAATCATATTTCAATCATCCTTTAATCGCTGTCATATGTCCCAGCATATGCCCCATATTATTCAATCAATATTGGCGCTGAATTGAAAGATGAATTCCTAGTTTTAAAGTATGTCTGTCATTAAATAGTTTTCTATAACAGAGAATGTGAACATAAATTGTTAATTTTGGGTCGGTATTCCGGTTGATGGTATCTTGTAACTCATGTTTATAAATAAATTAAATCAATTCTACTGATCACTAACCCTGAGTTACAAGTCCTCATATATCGATCTCAGGTAACATCAACCAGAATATCGAGTCATAGTTTACAATTATAACATTTATGTTCACATTTTCTGTTCTAGAAAACTGTTAACTGATAGTAAAATCCCAACACATACTATAACACTTGGAATTCAACTTTCAATTCAGCGCCAAAATTGTTTGAACAATATGGGGCATATGACAGCGTTCAATTGTGATTGAAATATGATTTGCATTTTTTTTAAAATCATGATGTTTTAAAATTTATTACACCGAAATTTGTGTTACTGTCATACATTGCACTGGCCTTCTTTGAGATAAGCGATGAGTATTAATTTCTAAGCGTGTCGAAAAAATGAAAACAAAAATAGGTGTACCGGTAGCGACATCTTATGTATGTTAGTCCACTTACGCATTTGGTTTGAAACTTAGGTTGGTATTCAAACACACGTGTTGAGCTCCAGCTCGAACTCTGTTCTCTGTGCTTAAGTGCTGTTCTTGAAGTGTTCCCCAGATCGTTCCAAAAGTGTTTACAGTCCACTTTTGAAGAACTTTTTATTATTTGGGACGATCCGGAACAACAGGTAATAGAATTTGAATATTAACACTAAACCGACCAAGTTTATTCAACTATCATAATTTATTGCGAAAAGATTAACACAATACACAAATAACAGGATCTTGTAATTCAACGTTAAACTTACAGTCGTCTCATGTTAACGACATCTTCAAATTTTTGTCATTTATGTCATTTTTGTCACTTTTGACTTTTTGTCGTTTTTGTTATTTTGTCACTTTTATTATTTTTCTCATTTTTCGTCATTAATGTAATTTCTGTCCCCTTTGTCATTTTTGTCGTTTTTATCATTTTTGTCATTTTTATTATTTTTGTCAATTTTGTCATTTTGATGATTTTTGTTATTTTTGACATTTGTGTCATTTTTGTCATGTTTGTCAATTTTGCAAATTTCGTCAATTTGGACAGTTTTGTCAGCTTCATCAATTTTGTTAATATATATATGGTCAAATTTTGGTAATTTTGCCAATTATTTTCAAATTTGACAATTTTAACAATTCTGTCAATTTTGTCAATTTTGTTAGTTTTGTCAATTCTATCAATTTTGTAAACTTTGTCGATTTTGTCAATTTGGGAATTTTGTCAATTTTGTCAACTTTGTGAATTTGATCAATTTTGTTAATTTTATCAATTTTGTCAATTTTGTGTATTTTGTTGATATTGTCATTGTAAATTTTATCAGTTTTGCATTCTTCTCGATCCTGTCGATTTCGTCAATTTTTTTCGATTTTGTCAATTTTGCCAATTTGGTCGATTTTGTCAACTCGAATAAAGGATGAATCATCCTAAAGGATGAAAATCCCGAAAAAAAAATTTTGTTTTGTCAATTTTTGCAATTTTGTAATTTTTTTGCAATTTTGGCAATTTGGTCAATTTTGTCAATTTGGTTAATTCTTCCAGTTTTATCAATCTTGTCAATTTTGTCATATTTGTCAATTTTGTCAGTTTTGTGAATTTAGTGAATTTCGTCGATTTTTCTTAGTCAATTTTGTGAATTTTGTTAGTACTTTCAATCTTGTCAGTTTTGTCAGATTTTTCAATTTTGTCAATCTTGTCAATTTTTTGAATTGTGTCAATTCTATAAATTTTGTAAATTTTGTCAATTTTGTCAATTTAATCATTTTTGTCAATTTTGTCAGTTCTTTTAATTTTGTAAATTTTGTTGATATTGTCAATTTTGTCAACTCGGGCAATTTTGTAAAAATTTTCAATTTTGTCATTTTGTCATTTTGTCAATATGTCAATTATGTCAATCTTGTCAATTTTGTCAGTTTTGTCAATTTAGTAAATTTTGTCGATTTCTCAAATTTGTCAATTTTTTTCGATTTTGGAAATTCTGTCAATTTTATGAATTTTGTCGATTTTGTCAATTTTGTTAATTTTGTCAATTTTGTCCGTTTTACCAATTTTGTCAATTTTGCCAATTTTCTCGATTTTGTCATTTTTTTTAATTTAGTCAATTTTCATGATTGCGTCAACTTTGTCAAATTTGTTATTTTTGTCAAATCAGTTAATTATGTCAAGTTTGTCAATTGAGTCAATTGTGTCAATTTGATCTATTTTGTCAATTTTTTTTCAATGTTATCAATTTTGTCGATTTTGTCATTTTTGTATTTGGTCAATCTGGCAAAAATGGTTAATTCGGACAGTTTTTTCTATTCCTTTAAGTTTGTCAATAATCATAAGCTTATAAGCTTTATATGCATGTTCCAAAAAAAAATCCCAAATGCTCAAACTCTACTATGGAGCGCTTGATGGCGCTACTGTTTGGTTGTTATCTTCCAATGGCTTTAGCAAGTGAAAATTCGGATTGACTCCCAAGCCGTCATCCTCTTTGCTAGACACCAACCCCAACAACAACAACACAACAATTGCACAGGTTTTTCAAGGCGAACGAAAAGTTTTCATCGCGCAACTTTAGATCTGGAGAGAGGAAGAGAAAAAGGAACAAAAAAACTAGCCCGCGAGCTTAAAGCTCGAGAGGATTCAGTAGCATTTGTCTTATTGGATTCAATTTGCTTCTACGGGCGAAATTCTCTCCTGTCGTTCGTGCTTACATTTACATTTACATTTACATTTATTATCACATTTCATCTGACTGAATAGTCTACATGAAAGATTAATTCTAAGTTTAACGGGAACACTACAAATATAATTCACTAAAATGTATAATTTTCTATCGAGACAATCAGATTTCTAAGTTGTGGCGAATTTCTTATTCTAGATCTAAAACAGTTAGTTGTAATGTCAAATTCGTAAAGTTCAAAAAACCAGTTGAAGATCCGACTCATGCTTCTTATTGGTTCATGTTGTCCGTAATTAGTTCGTCGGAAGTCGATTTGAAGGAAATCTCGTTGCCTTAATGTTCTTGCCGGAACGTTGATATTAAAGGAGCTGAGTAATTCCGGGCAGTCGATAGTGCCTGTGAAGATCTTGTTCACAAGTAAAGCTCGTGCTGTGACTCTTCTCTCCAGAAGAGTGTCTAGACCAAGCAGTCTGCAACGTTCGCTGTAGTCAGTGAGCTCCTGGGGGTGGTTCCACGGCAGGAATCTGAGTGCGTACTTCACAAATCTCGATTGAACAGCTTCAAGTCTTTTGGACCAAACCATCGTATAAGGAGACCAAACTTCCGAGGCATACTCTAGTAATGAGCGTATTAGGGAGCAGTATAAGGATCGAAGGCAGTAAGGGTCTCGGAACTCTTTCGATACTCTTTTGAGGAATCCGAGATTGCGATTTGCTCTGGAGATTATATGAGAATAGTGATCGCGAAAGGTCAATTTCGAGTCTAGAAGCACTCCGAGGTCCTTAAAAGCAACCACTCTTTCGATTTGTGTATTACAGATATGATAAGGAAACTGTATCGGATCGACTCTTCGGTTGAACGATATAATAGCGCATTTGTTAACACTAACGCAGAGACAGTTTGTTTCACACCATTTGATGAATGTATCGATGAGAGTTTGTAATGTGAAGCAGTCAGCATCAGATCTGATTTTAGCGAAAATTTTAAGATCATCTGCGTAAGACATCCTGCATTCTTGTGGGAGCAGCAAGTGTACATCATTGAAAAAAATTGAGAACAACAGAGGACCTAGGTTGCTGCCTTGTGGGACTCCAGAAAAGTTGGTGAATTCACTCGACTCACAGCTGCCTAATTTAACGGTCATTCATTAGAAAAAGCTTCCTGGGCACGAACGGCATGTGAGAAGATGGGATGGTATGCATACACAGTACGCGTCCCCGTGTCGTTTTCCCCTTCTCCGAGAAGTGCTTGAGAATCTATCGTTGGCAAAGGATGGAACTTAAATCACTATAGAAACATGTGATGTGAGATCGACCCCCTTTGTCAGAAAATGAAGAGTTTGGGGTTGTACCCCTTGGTAAACACACCAATATAACAATCTATGAAATGAAGTTCAAACTTCATTATTTTTGAAACTGGTTCGGTTGGGAACTGAACCGGTTCAAAAATAATTAAATTAATTGTTTCACAAAAATCTTCTTCCTCCCTCCTACACCAATTTTCGTCATGACGGCAAATCTGAGTGATACTTAACGCTGACTATGACGTCACGTATAATTTTACGTCATATTATTGATAATCTCGATTTTAGTGATTGCTGGTTGTGGCTAGCAAGCCAAATTGACACGTTTTTGGAGTGCTGATTTGATGATTATTACTATGAAAGTTTAATTTTCAAACTATTTTGTTTTTTTTTCTTTCTTTTATAGGACGAAGAAGAAAAAAAATCAATTTTTTTAAGATAAAAATCATTTTTATTGCACTGCCCAGTTTCGCAAAAACGTGCAAAAAAAGTTTACAAAAAAAATCACACCAATACACACAAATACACAGACATCGTCTGAACTCGACGAGCTGATTCGATAGGTACCTATAAAGGTATATCTAAGACCCATAATTAATGATCTCCCAAATCGACCGATAACTATACCTTTCTGAAAGAAAGGCAAAAAAACATCCACACAAGAACAATACAGAGTGTTAAATGAGTTCGGATACACTTTTATCCAAATGTTGTGATTAAGCCGTTGCATATTCATCTAATTTTTTAGAGCAATTTTGTGCTATCATCCGACCAGGAATAGTTTATTCCTGGTATTCATAGGTTAATTTTCATTGAGTGTTCATTTTTATCGATTTGTCCACATCACAGGTACTAGTACAGGCAAAAAAAATCCCAATTTTTTAACCAAAAAGAATAGTTTCTAGTTCACTTATATGTTTTGACCCAATTCTGATGACCATTGATGTTGTCGAGAATAAAGAAGTACAGAATATCTGAACTTGTTTTAAAATTTTTTTTTCTCATATTGTGTGTGAAATGTCCAAAAGTAGCTGCGTGTCAGCTAATTTTCTTCAAAAAGTTTATCAGGTTGTGTATCTTTGTATTCAGTTTTCATTGGTCATTTATGGTTCTTTCAACTTCCTTTGCTTGTAGTGTTTGTTTTTATAGATTTGAATTTCTGCTTGACTGAAAAGTAATCATTGATTAAATACTTCGCTAGGCACAAGCAGTGATGTCAGTTGAATTGATTTATTTTATTGCCAATAGACATACCTCTATTACTGCTACTAATAACTTTTTTGCCTAATATGATACGAAATTACGGTCTTGGACAAAGTTGTTTAGCGAATTTAAAAACTGGCACAAAATCCATAACCTTTCTAGGCTCCACAAAAAAAAATAAAAAAGATGTTAATTTTCAGAACTAAATATTCAATTTTCCCATAAAAACATAATACTTCAAATTTATTTATCTTCAGTTTTGTCGTGTATTTTGACTCTATATAAAACAGTTACCATCAATATGTGGAACGAAATGTCAATAAAACAGGAGCGTGCCACGTACATGGAGTTGAGATACCTCTGAATCTCAGGTATCAGGTAATTTTTTTTTCCCAAAAAAAAGATGTGATTGACCATTTCAAAATTGCCTTTTCATTCGAGTAAAAAAAATGTATTCTGTCTAGTTGATTTTAAATTATTGTGATTTTAACATGTATTCGTACTTATTCAACACCCTGTATTGTTTTACTTTTTCTTTTTTTATGTCTGAAGATAGTTTATGTGGCGTGTAATTTTCAGTTTTGGTTGTTTTTACAGAGTTTAGCTCTGAGGAAGAGAGGATGAAACTCGATCGAGTTTCAATTGAAGCAACTCTTCTCGTAGTAACTTAGTAGGGGAGAATGGAGAGACTTGATTATATTTATTCCTCATATCATGTTTCGAACAGTTTTACTTCTCATCTAGCCTTTAAAAGTAAAATATGTCTTTCTAAACTCTAGAAAATTATTGAAGTTATTGGTTATTTTGAGGAAAACTTGCTCTGAAAAAAGCTAAAAATATGACGCTTTAAATTCTATTTCATTTTCCAACAATTTACGTTTTGCATTTTTTTTCCCAAAAAGAATTTAAATATTTATGCTTTGTTTTGAAAAAATCATGTTCTTTTCATTTGTGGAATCGATCATTAAACCTGTTTTGTTCTTTTATCATTTCATTGTAGGATTTTTTTTGCTGAACAAGACAGCAATTTTCGTTTCTTTCAAATAAAAAAACCTTCCTGTAAGCAACAAATCCACTTTCGTATTCGATTGATTTAAAACCATACACATGTTTTGAAAATAAATAAATTGTTTTTAGTTTTCGCTTTTCAAAACAACAGTTATTATTCGCATTTACGGTTAATAATAAATTGAATCTTGATCTTTATGCTGATCCTCAAAAACGAAAAAGCAAAAAATTGTAAAAAAGGGCTTCAAAAAGGGTTTTTTGCCATTCGGTCCTTTCGCTTGTTCCTACAGCGGATGAAATTTTAATACTTTCTTCTGGAAATATAAAAACTCGTGTTCCAGGTAACAAGACTCAGACTGTGCCAGGTTTAGCACGATTTTAAGAATATTTTATTCGAAAACATTTTTAATATTTGCGTAGAGCGCTAAAGAGCCGCAGGTTGCCGACCCAATTATAAATATTCTTCAAGGAACAAATTTAAGCTTGGCAAGGCCACAAAATTCACATTTTTTCAAGGTGCAAAAAAAACTATAAAGCTATTTTTCATTAAACCGGGTGCCCTGAATCCAATAATGCAATGCAATAATTTTTTTTCTTTAAGGTTTTGTTTTCTGAAATAACTTTTGAAAATATTTAAAAATCATTTATAAAAATTCGGAACATTTTTGATAAAACGTTACAAAAAGTTTTAAAATAAAGGTTTTCTTTTAATTATCATGTTTTTCTAAGACCGAAAATTATTTTGTCTTAAGCGAAAAAAAAGTTAGAGAAATTTTCTATTTGTTTACTTTTCCTTATTCTGTAAAATGAGGGAATTTCATCAAATTTTAAAAATGTTTCAACCAAAATTGAATTTTCGATATCAAATCTAATAATTTGAGCATATCTTGGTACATCTTCGTACCTGACAACTTTTGAGCATTTTCGATATTTTTAAAGGCAAGAATGACATTATTTTGCAGACTTCAACAAAATAGTTTGAATGAATAAAACCTTTTTCAAACCTTCTTCTGTAATGTCAGCATTACTTATTTTGATATATTCCCGATTTGCAAAAATTTTAGAATTTTACTTTTTTATTCATTCATTATCATTATGATCAAAATATTTTTCCTTGATTTAATGAAGTTCAAAACCAGCTTTTTCTTCTATCATGTAGGTAGATTTGTTAGCTCAACAGTTATCACTGATTGATTTCACTCAACATTGATTATTTTTAAATTTATAAACTCTATATTTCCCAAACTATATTTCCCAAAATCTGAGTAAAAATTCGAGTTCAGGACGCCAAAATCAACCAAACGACCAGCACCAAAATGCTGTTTTCTTGAGTTATCAAGAATATCTACAAATACATTTAAGAAATGGTAAAGAGTTTCTATTGGAAATTCATCTTTTTTGATTTTAAGAATTTATCGGTATGTCCAAATCAATTTACCGAATTCAATAATATAGTTTTTTGAAATTGTCATTCTCAAAGTAAAACCATTTAAATTCATTGAAATATTTTATAATGGTTGATTCTGAAATTTTGTTTACTGAAAACATGATCTTGTTCAAATTTTGGAAAGAAAAACACAGTTTCTACCAAGACCCAACATTTCATTTGGCAAATTGAAACTGTATAATCCGCACTTGAAAGTTTATAAATGTTTTACTTGTTTTTATTATTTTGAATAATCTTTTTTGAAATGATCTTGATTCATAAATTAATCTATGAAAACTTCCAAAAATGACAAGTAGCAACATAAAGCAAAATTCCAATACTTTTCAGGTGCTTCGTTCTTTCAATATTTACAACAAAACATGAATCAACCCAAGTAGGCACACAACACATAATTGGGCTTTTGCTACACACATAAACAAGAGGTCTGTTGGGCACACATCAGAAGTTTTTATATGCGACATAAGTATTGTGATTTTCTTGAATAACTAGATTCGCTTGCAATTAATTTCACTTGTCAAAAATTTACATTTATCTTTTTCTCACCTTGTTTTGTTGCGTTCTTGAATTATTTGTTTACACATTAAGCTGACAACCTTGCAATGTGACATACAAAACTTCATCCGTATTTTTTAGCCGCATCTATGCAACTGCACAAATATTTAAGATTTTAAAAAATGGTTTAAGATAGTAAGAAATGGTGTAAAAATCAATCAAGAAACAGACAAATATTGGATCGATTCATGGCCCTGGCGAAAGATTTTACCAGACGATAACAAGTTTTCTGGCGGTTTTAGACCTTAACCACGTCCATTTTCTGCCATTCTTTCAACCGTAGCCGGGATTTTTAAAGGATTTGTTCAATGTTATCAAACATTTTGTTTTTGAAAATAAATAAGATTATTCTTCCAGTTTTTTAATTTATTTGTTATCGCGTCCGTTGGAAACAGATTCTAATCACTATCACTATCTGCATCTCCCGTTTCTCTTCGACTCTTTCGATAAACAGTAGACTGCCCCAAATGACCCGACTTTTGAAAAAGTTATACGCTGCAGGCTAAAATTGGTCCTGGGCCTAGTACAAGATCTCATGCCAAATTTGGGCCAGATCGGACCACGGGAAGGGGTCGCTCAACGAGCCTGAAGTTTGTATGGGATTTTGAGACATTTTGTTCCAGAGGAACATGAAAAACCAGTTTTTCGTCAATAACTTTTGTTTTCCTCGACCGATTTCTTTCAAAAACGGGTTTTCTTAAAGCCTAAATTATGACAAATATTTCATCTGAAGGTTGCATTTCAATTAAAGTTAAGATAAAAAAGTTATTAAGCTTCAAAAATTGGTTAACTTTTTTAAGGGTGATATTCATCACTTTTTTAATGAGGCGAATAAAGTTCGACCAGAACACTCAATGTGAAATGCATGCCGTTTCGTCAAATAATGACTGATTTTAACCATTGTTGTTGCGCTCGATTGCACTTTTTAATGTTTTTCTGATATTTGAATTTGGATGATATTCACTTGATAGTTCGGAAAGAAGTAAGGACGGTAAAATGCTTGACAATTGCATAACCACAGGGGCTTGGGAACATGACTGGACGATTTGTGATGCCAATTAAAAGATAAATTTAAATTAAAAGATGTTTAGAGTGTTTTTTATTACAAAAAATAATGAGATTGACACGTAAAGTTATTCAAAATATTTTTTTTATTCATAGAGTAATTAACAAAGTTCAAATCATACACAACATCGTAGCAATTGCTTCTTTTCGAAGCATGCACGGTAACAGAGTTTCAAATAAATTTTTTTGAAACGTAATGCGTACATTAAAAAAAAAGAAATTTCAAACTTAAGCACAATTCACTCTAAACCGAATAAAATACTTTGTTGAAATCAATTAACAATATTAACCTTCATTCTGTATCAAAAGAAAGCTACAGCTAATATAATAAAAACGTAAGAAAAATATAAAAGGACCTTTTTTCGAAAAATTATCATTTCATTGACATCATAAAGCGTTGGTCCATGTGTTTTTCGATCTAAAAAAAATGTTGGCGGTTGGTTCTGAGAATAACAACAATTCTGAATAGATTTTTTGAGAAAAAAAAGATTCTGAGTTAGGTAGAAAAGATGAAACATAAACCCCGCCCAAAGGCGGATATATGTACAATAGACTGCCCCAAATTTGTGTGGGAAATTTAAAACCTGTGCAACATTATGCGCTTTAGGTTAAAATTTATTCTAGTCCTAGTACAAAATCTCATGCCAAATTTGGGACAGATCGAATTACGGCAAGGGGTCGCTCAACGAGACTGAAGTTTGTATGGCATTTTGAGACATTTTGCTCGGAAGAAACATGAAAAACCTGTTTTTCATCAATAACTTTGGTTTCCATTGGCCGATTTCTTTCAAAAAAGGTTTTTCTTAAAGGATGATATTTATCACTGTTGATGAGTTGGGCCGGTCGAACATATTGACGCCTCATTAACAGTAATGAATACCACCGTAGAAAGTTAGCCTATTTTTGAAGCCTCATAACTTTTTTTTCTAAACTTTTATCGAAATGCAGTCTTCGGATGAAATATTTTTCATAATTTAGGCTTTTAGAAACATTATTTTTGGAAGAAATCGACCGACGGGAACCAAAGTTATTGATGAAAAACTGTTTTTTTTTATTTACTTCACAAATCGACCAGTCATGTTCCTAAGCCCCTGTGGTTATGCAATTTATTTAAATTGTCAAGCATTTTACCGCCCTTACTTCTTTCCGAACTATCAAGTGAATATCATTCAAACTCAAATATTAGAAAAACATTAAAAAGTGCAATCGAGCGCAACAACAATGGTTAAAATCAGTCATTATTTGACGAAACGGCATGCATTTCACATTGAATGTTCTGGTCGGACTTTATTCGCCTCATTAAAAAAGTGATGAATATCACCCTTAAAAAAGTTAACCAATTTTTGAAGCTTAATAACTTTTTATCTTAACTTTAATTGAAATGCAACCTTCAGATGAATTATTTGTCATAATTTAGGCTTTAAGAAAACCCGTTTTTGAAAGAAATCGGTCGAGGGAAACAAAAGTTATTGACGAAAAACTGGTTTTTCATGTTCCTCTCGAACAAAATGTCTCAAAATCCCATACAAAATTTAGGCTCGTTGAGCGACCCCTTCCCGTGATCCGATCTGGCCCAAATTTGGCATGAGATCTTGTACTAGGCCCAGGACCAATTTTAGCCTGCAGCGTATAACATTTAACAGGTTTTAAATTTCCCATACAAATTTGGGGCAGTCTAATAAACAGTCATAATCATGAGTCCAGAATACTATTCAATACTTGATGCTAGAAAAGTAGGAAAATTGAAAAAAAAACACTGTTTTTAGCACAATTGAATTTTAACTTACACTTTTCAATAGAGAAAATTTATTGGTAGGACCATCTCTGACAGTCTTTCCTGCAAATCTTCTTCGTGGTAGATTTTAACATCTCGTTGGATCTAGAAAAGAAGTTTATTTCAAATCCAAATTTTACAATAAAAAACTTCAAGAGTTACCTGAAGATTTCGCTCGACGTGAAGCTCTATGAATTTATGAATTATTTAATTATTTTTGTTGTGAATGACATGATTGCTGTGATTAATTATAGTGTTTTCGTTTATTGGCAGTGGCAACCTAGTTACCCACGAGTTTTGCCCTAACTACTGTTATTATGTTCGTTTATTAATTCAGAAGTCCACTAGTTTTGCCCGAGATTTGAACCTCAAGCAGGCGGTTGCACCCCGTAAAAGTTGTCAGTGTTGGGGGTAAGCATAAGGATGAGTATAGCAACCATATATTTGCATCGTCCCGGGTAACGATTCTGTTTGTTTATTCAGAAAAAGTTTTGCCCCGCACTTGTGGAGAAAAACGAAAACGGCATTAGTTTCCATATTCAAGAGGTGTACGGATATGACGGTGAGAGAAAAAGTACGAAATCGTTGAACGAAATTTGAGATTGACGAAATTTTTGTGTGAAAACTCTAGCGCGAGAAGAAAATCGCAATAAAGTTCAACTAAAATGTTCTTTTTCCCAAAAATCAATGCACTTATTTGCTAAAAAGGGTCATCGAGTATATTTTGATTTATTCCCTAACAAGTGGAGACGATAATGTCAATATTCGATTGAATACTAGGGCATGATTCCGCTATACAAAATAAAATATCAAGCCTACCATCATTGCAAGTCACATTAAACGGTTCCCCCAGATCATAGGTCGGCAACCTGCGGCTCGCGAGCCGCATGCGGCTCTTTTATGTAAAGCTGCGGCTCTTTAGTTTACTGCGCTAATATTATATAAATTTTTGAATAAAATGTGTATAAGATCGTGCTGATCGTAAGTCTTATGACCTGGCACACGAATTTTCATAGGTTCAGAGAAGAATTTTAAAATTGCATCCGCTGTAGTAACAAGCGGAAAGGACCAAATGACAAAATAGCATTTTTAAAAGCCTAATTTTACAATTTATTTGCTTTTAACTGTTTTTAAAGCATCAGCATAGAAATCAAGAATTAGTTTACCATTAACTGTAAATGCAAAGAATAACTGTTATTTTAAAACAACAGAATTAAATTATCATCATCTTCTTTTTATATTTCAAGCACTCATTATAACTTTTGGCTCTCTATGGAAATTGATCAATTGAAATTTCCAGAATTTTATTAGAATTTATCAACCATTTCGATTCAATTATCGATGAAAAAAATATAAAAAATTTAAAGCTAAAGTAAAATATAAAAAATTTGCTTTTCACGGCTGATTCGTACAAATCTAAATTCAATATTTGAGTTCGAAATTTTACTATCTAAAAAGCTATTTGAAAATAAACGAATCAAAACTTCGAGAGAATATGAAACTGCAGATTTTTCCTCGTCAAGATTACATGTTTCTTTATCAGCAAACATTCTTCATTTAAAATCAATTCCAAAGCAAAAATCCTGTGGATGATTTTTCATGAATATAAATCAGGCTTTATTTTCATAAAACCAACTTCCAAATATAATCAAGTTTTGTTTTATATTTGTGATCTTCAGCTGAAATTTGAAAATTACGTTCTCAATCAACGTCATAAAACTCAATTTACTTTCTAAATCGGAAATTGAATTTTTAATAGTATTTCTAAATCTAAATTCTGAACCTGCATTCAAAAATTGAATTTTGAATCTGTTTCCGAATTTCAATACCTATGCTTTCTAAATCTTAATTCAAATTCAGAATCAAAAAATGAACCGAGATGTGAATATATTCAAGAGCCCTCAAGCATGAATCTTTAATTATAGATTGTTTTTTTCATCCGACTTGCGAATCTGGATATACCTGAATTTAGCATAAGAATTAAGTTCAAGAATTTTTAATCTTTCAGCAAAACAAATACTCAGAACGGTTTCTAATATTAGCCGTAAATTTGCCGTAAATTTGAATTTACCGCTTAATCCAGGGCTGGCCCAGATTTTCAAAGAAAAAAATTGATTATGCCAGGCCCGGTCTGGTTGCCGTATATCGAGGAAAAAGGCCCGATTTTTCCGGGATTATTCACATTATTTTTTAATGAAATTCCAAATTTTCCACTAATTTTACAAAACAAATTCGCATGAAATTTTTTAAAATTGTTAAATAAGATTTGAACGCCTCTTATGTGCCTTGGTAGAGAAAATCATTTTTCGTGTGTTTATTATTCAGCTTTTTTCATGTCTTTTTCGAAAAATACGTTGGTCTTGGCTGGATTTGCCCGGATATTAACCAGTTTTGAGTTTTAAATTTAGAAACCCAATGCCCGGATTTGCCCGGTCTGGATACTTACAGAAGAGTTCTAGAATGCCTGTTCAATAAATAACGGATTAAACAAAGGGAATAGAGTGTGATGTGTGCAGCTAATATGCACAAAAAGTACACAAATTTTGAACAAATTTGCAGTAACGGATATTTTTTTCATTTGCGATTGAGAGTTAATCATCGTTGATTTATTTTCATTATTTTTTTTTTAAACTTTAAAAATATTGATTAAAACTGATTTTTGCCAGTTCAAGTATACTGTTTCTTTATGATTTGTCACGGTTTTTACATGAAGGCTACATAATTTCATTTTTAGAAATTTATACTGGTCAATCAACACTTTACTCCAACAAACTAAGCTTTGACAAGCATTGATGAATAATATACAATGTATCAAATTGTATTTTTCATCGAATTGGACGCACTATACGAAAAAATCACATGTGACATGGAATGAGATTTTTTAATTTTCCAGATGCATAAAATTCTGAAGACTCGTTCGCTTGATTTCATGAATTTTTAAAATTCTTCCAGCAGTCAGAAGCAAAATTTTTCAAGATTAAAATTTTCGACTAAATAAATTTTAGTTGGAAAGAATTTAATAAATCTGGTAGGTAAGTGCCTTAAAAAAGCTTTTCAATAAAAAAAAATATTTCTCTTTACTTCGTTATTTTAAAAGCTAGTTTTTGCCGAAGAAATTATAAACATTCTGCTTTTGTAAATAAGTTCAATATGCACTTTGAACTTTCTTGACTCGATTTTGCCAAAGTATTAAAAATGATATACATTCAAACTATATAAGAAGAATCGACGATCCAGAAGAGAATCCATGATCTTAAATATAATCAGAAACAGAATGAAAAGAAAAATCCAAGAGTTAGAAAAAAAAAACTTTAACGCATTTGAAGTTATTTTCGTAAAACTAATGTTCATTGATCATTCATTTATTTTGATTTTTTTTTATTAAAAAACGATAAATCTTTAATGTGGCTCTTTTAAACTCCAAAATTTTGAAAATTTGAGGTTTTTGGCTCTTCCGACTGAAAAGGTTGCCGACCACTGCCCCAGATCATCGATTGACGTATTCGGGTTTGTCGTATAGAATTTTACACCAGGAGGATGCAGTTAGGAGCTTCCGTCGAGTTGAGAAACTTTAACAATATTTCTAGAGTTTGTTTTGATTAGGTCGTATGAGCCACTGTACGAGTTTCGAGAAAATTGCTTTGGAAGTTTCGAAACACATTTTAATTTCTAGTTTTGAAACCAAAGTTCGGAATTGTCTGAAAAGTTGTCATCCAATATTACAATAGATTAAAAATATGCCTCCGTATTCGATACGGGCTTCAATTTTACTCTTAATAGTCAAAGTGTACTTACAACCTTTTGCCTGGATTGTTTGGCGCAAACGTCTTTTTGCAAAATGATGAATCCAATCTTGATAATTTGTTGCGTTTGTGAAATACTTTGATATTCCGTTGGAAGTTGTATGAAGTGAAGGTTCAAACAGTCGGAACCGTCAATATAACACGGAGGTGCCCGCTTGAAGGCTCCTTGCATCGGCTTGCGAGGTACTGTCCATCGTAGAAATGTTTCTATTGGACTATGGACACTGCTCTACCACCTTTGACTCCGTTGCCTACCAAGTAAAGTGTATACTTAGGTCAACGCTGACGAATGTTCGGGATGTATCTGTTGGAGTTTGAAAAAAAAAACTAAATGTCTCGCATATCAAAAATTTACACTTATTTTACTTACCCTGCGCCAAATTTAAGTGAGCCGTTCTTCTTAAGATAACAAGAACACTCTCACAACCGATTTTCGTTAGATTTTATAGTGTATTTCACAAAATTTCAACAATTTTAAAGCATTTTCTACAAAAATGCAAAACGACCGAAAAACCAAATTGCCGAACTGTTGTTTTGTGTCCTTTTGCATGCACGATAATTCAGAGCAACACAAAAGGTCGTTAAAACCAAATTGCACTCAAAAATGAGAAAGTTATTTTACGTCTTAAATTCAAATCATGTTGCAGGAGTTATTAATAAATTAATTAAAACCAAACTTTTTTCCAACATAGAATGAATGTTTAACAATCGTTTGCAGTCAATAACTCATTCTTGTTTATAATGGTTCATACGACCTAATCAAAACAAACTCTAGAGGTTTTCTCTCCCACTGGAAACGGTCATATCTTTCACAAAATCTTCATTTTTTTTCAAAGATCCGTAGTAGAAATCAGATAACAATCTACAGACAAATAAACAACTGTGCAAAAGCCATATAGAGCAACAAAACAAGGAATTTCATTATTTTGAATATTTTTTTTCAACGATTCACCGGATTTATTGTGCATTTTTGGTATTGTTATTATTAATAGCTAAATTTGAATTTCGAACCCACCCCATGGACGGATCCTTCGCACGGGCCTGCCGACCTATGAACTATACAATAGTATTTTTGGTAAATGATTCGGTGAGTGGAAGCTTATTTACAGTTTTTCATGCTTTAATATTGATATTTTTTAAATTTTTTGAATATTTTATTTAGAATGCTGATTAAATTTTAATGCGTTTTGGTGTGCTATATCATGGATTCCTTTGAAAAATAACAGAATTGTGTAGCTTTGAAATATGGTGCTATTTCATTAACAAAAAAATCTAATCAAATCTAACTCGAAAAATAAAAATTTAAAAAATCTGAAAAAAATGCATGCAAATAAGCCTACCTACCTACCTAAGGGTCCAGCGCCGATTGACCGGCGCATAGGGCTGAGATAAAAGACCTCCACTGCTGGCGATCCGGAGCCAGCGTCTTCACTTGCTGCCAACCAAGGTTCTCGTCAACTGTGCGGATTTCAGCGGCTAGACTTCGCCGCCACGAGCTTTTGGGCCTGCCTCTTCTTCGATGCCCATCTGGATTCCAGTCAAGCGCCTCTCTGCAAATCTCGTTTTCATCTCTTCGCAGCGTGTGCCCAATCCATCTCCACTTACGTTCTCGAATCTCGATTTCTAGCGCCTTTTGATGACACCGGCGATGAAGTTCAACGTTTGAGATCCAGTTGCCAGGCCACCAAGCGCGAATGATGTTCCGCAGGCACCGATTCACAAAAACTTGCAGTTTTCGCGTCGTCACCGCATATGTGCACCAAGTCTCACACCCGTACAGCAATACGGATTTAACGTTTGAGTTGAAGATTCGGATCTTAGTTCGTAGAGAGATCTGGCGTGACCGCCAGATGTTTCGGAGACTCGCAAACGCAAATCGGGCTTTTCTGATCCGGGTTTCGATGTCCTTCTTGGTACCACCATCAGGCGTAATCTGGCTACCAAGATACTGGAAGCACTCCACTGTCTCAACCTGTTGTCCAGCTACCACGAAATTGGAACGATTTCCTGTATTGATTTCCATCGACTTGGTCTTTCCGACATTGATTTTGAGACCTGCTGCCTTGGAGCTTTCGGTGAGGTCATCGAGTTTGCTCTGCATGTCTTGTTGTGTTTGGGCGAGCAAAACAATATCGTCTGCCAGGTCAAGGTCGTTCAGTTGCTCCATGGTTGAAGGATTCCACGGCAATCCTCGGTTTGGTCTACAGTCAATCGATCCAGTCAAGATCTCATCCATTACGATGAGAAAAAGTAGCGGTGATAAAATACATCCTTGTCTCACTCCAGCAGTTACCGGGATTGGTTCGGACAAGACACCGTCGTGCAAGACCTTGCACGAAAATGCCTCGTACTGTGCTTCGATGAGATGGACTAGTTTCTCTGGGACCCCCCTTCGTCTAAGAGCAGCCCAGATGTTTTCGTGGTTCAGTCGGTCAAATGCTTTTTCGAAATCAACGAACACCAGTAGAAGAGAGTCCTGGAATTCGTTGATTTGTTCCAGTATTATTCGTAGCGTTGTGATGTGGTCCACACATGATCGTCCGGATCGGAATCCAGCTTGTTGCCGTCGGAGTGTAGCGTCGATTTTCTCCTGGATCCTGTTCAGGATCACTTTGCAGAGTACTTTGAGGGTTGTACAGATCAAAGTTATGCCACGCCAGTTACCGCACTCTGTTAGGTCTCCTTTCTTTGGGACCTTTACGAGGATACCCTGCATCCAGTCGGCCGGGAATGTTGCAGTATCCCAAATGTCAGCGAAAAGACGGTGCAACATTTGTGCTGACAAGGCAGGGTCGGCTTTGAGCATTTCAGCAGGAATGCAATCGATTCCAGGCGCTTTGTTGGATTTCATGTTCTTGATTGCCGCTTCTATTTCAGCCAGCGAGGGCGCTTCCGAGTTGACGCCATTAATGCGACTTACTGTGGGCGCCTCGAGCTGCGGGTTCTGTTGGCCATTGCTATTTGTAACTCGGAAAAGTTGATCAAAATGCTCAGTCCAACGCTTGAGCTGATCTGTTCGATCTGTCAGCAGCAAATATCATATAATAATCGGATATCTCCATTGGCGGCGGCTCTTTCTCCCTCTTCGGCTAGGGAGTTTGTCCAGGCTCTCTTGTCTCGTCTACAAGCTCGTTTAACTGCCTTTTCCAGCTCCGCATATCGTAAGCGGGCGGCTGCTTTGGCTGACCCGGTACATGCCTGCTCAATTCCGACTTTCGCCTTTCTCCGATCATCGATCATCCTCCAGGTTTCATCCGACATCCATTCACTTCGTCTTCCACAAACTTTACCGAGAGTTCCATGGCTCGTCGTGATAAAGGCATTCTTGATTCCACACCACTGTTCTTCGACTGTTCCGTCTGTCGGCAGCTCCGAGGCTCGGGATTCTAGCTGTTCAACGTATGCCCTTTTCACCTCTGGATTCTCCAACCGGCGGACGTCGTATCGACACCCGACTTTCTCCTCGTGCCGTTGGACACGCGCAACTCTCAGTCGTATCTCGCCAAGGACGAGGTGATGGTCAGATGCAATGTCTGCGCTTCGCTTGTTGCGGACATCAAGAAGGCTCCTTCTCCATTTTCGGCTGATGCAGATGTGGTCAATTTGATTTTCTGTTCGGCCATCTCGGGATACCCAAGTGACCTTATGTGCTGGTCGATGGGGGAAGAGCGATCCACCGATCACCATGTTGTTGTTGCCACAAAATTCTACAAACAGCTCTCCGTTTTCGCTCATCTGTCCTAGGCCATGGCGCCCCATGATGCGCTCAAGGTCCTGATTATCGGAGCCAATCTTTGCGTTGAAGTCGCCTAAGTGGATTTGAATGTCACCCTTCGGAATTCTCTCAACCACGCTGTTCAATTGACTGTAAAACTGCTCTTTCTCCTGCAAATCGGCAACGTCAGTTGGCGCATAACACTGGACCATTGTAAGGTTTCTAACCCGTGTTCTGAATCTGGCTACGATTATTCTTTCGTTTATCGGTTCCCATCTTATGAGGGCCGCATGGGCCTGCGGGCTTAACAGGAAACCAACTCCTCGTTCCCGAGTAGCATGTTCTCCTCGTATGCCAGAGTAAAGCAGTACTTGCCCGGACTGTGTCTTGTGTTCTCCAGTGTTAGGCCAACGGACTTCGCTCAGTCCCAATATCTCTAGCTTGAGGCGGCTAGCTTCTCTAGCAAGTTGAGCCAGCTTTCCTGGCTGGGCAAGGGTCAAAACATTCCAAGTTCCAATTCTAGTCCGTGTTTTCATGCTAAAAGTCGTTGCCAAAGTTCCAAATCGGTTATTTCTTCTCTCAGTTTCTGTAACAATACAAGATATCAGGAGCAGTAGGTTGTTAGCCTAAAGTCCCTATCCCGCGATGGGGCTGCCATCTTGGACTTAGCTGGCGGGAGCCGCATTTCATAAATTCAGCCGCTTGCTGCAAGACAGACGCTCTTTGAGCCGCCCCTGACCTGGAGAACAGACGCTCGGTTGTTGTTGCACGCCGCCCCTGACATGGGGAACAGACGCGTGCGGCCACCTTCTCAGTCTGCATGCGACCAAAGCATCCACCGGGGTTGGGTACCCGATCTCCGCTTAGGTTACTCGCACCCCAGCCGGCACCACGGGGAGGTAGAGATAGGAGTTGTGAATAAGAGGTGATATAACCACTATGGGGTCTCGTGTTGCACATTATCCACCGTTTACCAGCCCATGCAAATAAGCCACACTTTAAATTTTAAGGAAGATCTAAAGACCTCCGGCGCAAACCCGCCAAACAATAAAAAAAACCTCCAAAGAGATGACTGTCGGATTAAGTCTCCCCAGGGATCCTAGCTCTCTACTAACGAAACTTAAAGCAGATTCTACTGGAACGGACGATAAGGCTTTTGCACAGTGCATTAGAATTAGTAAGCCTTTGGGCAAACAAAAGTGACAGCTTAATGCTAAATGAATACGATTCGAAGGAAGATAGTTAGTTTTCGAATTTGTTTTTGAAAAGTATCGAAAGTTTATCAATATACAGAACATTTTTGAAAAGCCAGTTTTTTTTAAGGTTTTACTAATGACACTCTACCATCCTTGTTGCATTCGTGTCTTTGAAAAGCCAGTGCATTTGTTTCTTTGTTTGCAAATTTGTTTTCTGATTTCGAGTGAAGTTCTTTCAAAAAATGAAGATTTTGTACAGGACACGACCGTTTCCTGAGGATATTGCTAAAGATCTTTATAAATTCCACAACTAAAACACTTAGTTTCATCCTCCGGGTTCAAAATACTAAAAGATGGACCCGAATACTTCAACAAAAGATCTGGGGGAACCATTTAATGTACCTTTCAAACATAATAGTCATTTTTCCATTTTGTTCAACTAGTTTCTGCACTGCTTCTCAATCAAATATTCACCAAATTGTTTCCACTTGTTAGTCAATGATCCGAAATATACTTATTGGATCTTTTTTGGAAAAAAAAATGCGCATTCATTGAAGTTTGAAACAACATTTCAGCTGAATTTTGCTTTTCCCGCTTATAAAAACCATTTATGTGTGCCCAACAGACCTCTTGTATGGGTGTATGGCAAAAGCCCTATTCTTAATTTTTGCCACATACATACTGCAATGTTCCTCAAGATTTAATATTGACTAACATTGACTAACAAATTTTTCCAACCACCATGACTTACATGAACGTCATCGGGCCAAAATCTATGTTACGAAAATATGATCCATGAAAATATTTTTTAAGTCACTCTTGCTCACGCTTCAATCAATAAAATGTGTTCTAGAAAAAAAAACAACTTTATGATTTATGACGTTTTTAAATTTAAGGCTTTATTTTCCCCAACATATCTATCGGAATCCAAAAACGGTTATCTCAAATATGATCACAAGAGTAACACCGAACCATCGAATTACTTGCCCTCGCCCAATACACTTTAAAACTATCTTCCCGCCCTATTATAGTCAGCAGAGAACCATTACCATAATTCGACGCAGGAATTCGAAGAATGCAGTCATTTGGTGGAGCGCTAGCAACGAGCAGAGCTGCCAACAATCGGCAGCCGAGAGAAATAAACAGAAATTCGCTAGAAGTGACGAGACGCAGCCCGCGCGGTGTTACTTTTGGCGCATTCGAGGATTGTTTAGTTATTATTATACGCCGCCACAGGCGCAATTTCGCTTATAGATAGATACCTACATAGATGGTGCAGCGCGAATCTCCTTAGTAAGTAGGGCACCTCGGCTGATTGAGAATCAACCATATTATCCGCTTGTGCGGAGGAATCACCGCAAGGGATTCGCACTGTCAGACCATATGGTGACATGAGCGTTCCAGAAATTCCATCAATCGTTCGTTGGACTTATTCTATATATTGGGTACGGTGGGTCGATCAACCCTTCCATAAAGAGGAATTTGTATGGGGTATTTATTGTCATTTTTGTAATTTTTGTAATTTTTGTCATTTTTGTCATTTTTGTCATTTTTGTCATTTTTGTCATTTTTGTCATTTTTGTCATTTTTGTCATTTTTGTCATTTTTGTCATTTTTGTCATTTTTGTCATTTTTGTCATTTTTGTCATTTTTGTCATTTTTGTCATTTTTGTCATTATTGTCATTTTTGTCATTTTTGTCATTTTTGTCATTTTTGTCATTTTTGTCATTTTTGTCATTTTTGTCATTTTTGTCATTTTTGTCATTTTTGCCATTTTTGTCATTTTTGTCATTTTTGTCATTTTTGTCATTTTTGTCATTTTTGTCATTTTTGTCATTTTTGTCATTTTTGTCATTTTTGTCATTTTTGTCATTTTTGTCATTTTTGTCATTTTTGTCATTTTTGTCATTTTTGTCATTTTTGTCATTTTTGTCATTTTTGTCATTTTTGTCATTTTTGTCATTTTTGTCATTTTTGTCATTTTTGTCATTTTTGTCATTTTTGTCATTTTTGTCATTTTTGTCACTTTTGTCATTTTTTGTCATTTTTGTCATTTTTGTCATTTTTGTCATTTTTGTCATTTTTGTCATTTTTTTCATTTTTTTCATTTTTGTCATTTTTGTCATTTTTGTCATTTTTGTCATTTTTGTCATTTTTGTCATTTTTGTCATTTTTGTCATTTTTGTCATTTTTGTCATTTTTGTCATTTTTGTCATTTTTGTCATTTTTGTCATTTTTGTCATTTTTGTCATTTTTGTCATTTTTGTCATTTTTGTCATTTTTGTCATTTTTGTCATTTTTGTCATTTTTGTCATTTTTGTCATTTTTGTCATTTTTGTCATTTTTGTCATTTTTGTCATTTTTGTCATTTTTGTCGTTTTTGTCATTTTTGTCATTTTTGTCATTTTTGTCATTTTTGTCATTTTTGTCATTTTTGTCATTTTTGTCATTTTTGTCATTTTTGTCATTTTTGTCATTTTTGTCATTTTTGTCATTTTTGTCATTTTTGTCATTTTTGTCATTTTTGTCATTTTTGTCATTTTTGTCATTTTTGTCATTTTTGTCATTTTTGTCATTTTTGTCATTTTTGTCATTTTTGTCATTTTTTGTCATTTTTGTCATTTTTGTCATTTTTGTCATTTTTGTCATTTTTGTCATTTTTGTCATTTTTGTCATTTTTGTCATTTTTGTCATTTTTGTCATTTTTGTCATTTTTGTCATTTTTGTCATTTTTGTCATTTTTGTCATTTTTGTCATTTTTGTCATTTTTGTCATTTTTGTCATTTTTGTCATTTTTGTCATTTTTGCCATTTTTGTCATTTTTGTCATTTTTGTCATTTTTGTCATTTTTGTCATTTTTGTCATTTTTGTCATTTTTGTCATTTTTGTCATTTTTGTCATTTTTGTCATTTTTGTCATTTTTGTCATTTTTGTCATTTTTGTCATTTTTGTCATTTTTGTCATTTTTGTCATTTTTGTCATTTTTGTTATTTTTGTCATTTTTGTTATTTTTGTCATTTTTGTCATTTTTGTCATTTTTGTCATTTTTGTCATTTTTGTCATTTTTGTCATTTTTGTCATTTTTTGTCATTTTTGTCATTTTTGTCATTTTTCATTTTTGTCATTTTTGTCATTTTTGTCATTTTTGTCATTTTTGTCATTTTTGTCATTTTTGTCATTTTTGTCATTTTTGTCATTTTTGTCATTTTTGTCATTTTTGTCATTTTTGTCATTTTTGTCATTTTTGTCATTTTTGTCATTTTTGTCATTTTTGTCATTTTTGTCATTTTTGTCATTTTTGTCATTTTTGTCATTTTTGTCATTTTTGTCATTTTTGTCATTTTTGTCATTTTTGTCATTTTTGTCATTTTTGTCATTTTTGTCATTTTTGTCATTTTTGTCATTTTTGTCATTTTTGTCATTTTTGTCATTTTTGTCATTTTTGTCATTTTTGTCATTTTTGTCATTTTTGTCATTTTTGTCATTTTTGTCATTTTTGTCATTTTTGTCATTTTTGTCATTTTTGTCATTTTTGTCATTTTTGTCATTTTTGTCATTTTTGTCATTTTTGTCATTTTTGTCATTTTTGTCATTTTTGTCATTTTTGTCATTTTTGTCATTTTTGTCATTTTTGTCATTTTTGTCATTTTTGTCATTTTTGTCATTTTTGTCATTTTTGTCATTTTTGTCATTTTTGTCATTTTTGTCATTTTTGTCATTTTTGTCATTTTTGTCATTTTTGTCATTTTTGTCATTTTTGTCATTTTTTGCCATTTTTGTCATTTTTGTCATTTTTGTCATTTTTGTCATTTTTGTCATTTTTGTCATTTTTGTCATTATTGTCATTTTTGTCATTTTTGTCATTTTTGTCATTTTTGTCATTTTTGTCATTTTTGTCATTTTTGTCATTTTTGCCATTTTTGTCATTTTTGTCATTTTTGTCATTTTTGTCATTTTTGTCATTTTTGTCATTTTTGTCATTTTTGTCATTTTTGTCATTTTTGTCATTTTTGTCATTTTTGTCATTTTTGTCATTTTTGTCATTTTTGTTATTTTTGTCATTTTTGTCATTTTTGTCATTTTTGTCATTTTTGTCATTTTTGTCATTTTTGTCATTTTTGTCATTTTTGTCATTTTTGTCATTTTTGTCATTTTTGTCATTTTTGTCATTTTTGTCATTTTTGTCATTTTTTGTCATTTTTGTCATTTTTGTCATTTTTGTCATTTTTGTCATTTTTGTCATTTTTTTCATTTTTTTCATTTTTGTCATTTTTGTCATTTTTGTCATTTTTGTCATTTTTGTCATTTTTGTCATTTTTGTCATTTTTGTCATTTTTGTCATTTTTGTCATTTTTGTCATTTTTGTCATTTTTGTCATTTTTGTCATTTTTGTCATTTTTGTCATTTTTGTCATTTTTGTCATTTTTGTCATTTTTGTCATTTTTGTCATTTTTGTCATTTTTGTCATTTTTGTCATTTTTGTCATTTTTGTCATTTTTGTCATTTTTGTCATTTTTGTCATTTTTGTCATTTTTGTCATTTTTGTCATTTTTGTCATTTTTGTCATTTTTGTCATTTTTGTCATTTTTGTCATTTTTCATTTTTGTCATTTTTGTCATTTTTGTCATTTTTGTCATTTTTGTCATTTTTGTCATTTTTGTCATTTTTGTCATTTTTGTCATTTTTGTCATTTTTGTCATTTTTGTCATTTTTGTCATTTTTGTCATTTTTGTCATTTTTGTCATTTTTGTCATTTTTGTCATTTTTGTCATTTTTGTCATTTTTGTCATTTTTTGTCATTTTTTGTCATTTTTGTCATTTTTGTCATTTTTGTCATTTTTGTCATTTTTGTCATTTTTGTCATTTTTGTCATTTTTGTCATTTTTGTCATTTTTGTCATTTTTGTCATTTTTGTCATTTTTGTCATTTTTGTCATTTTTGTCATTTTTGTCATTTTTGTCATTTTTGTCATTTTTGTCATTTTTGTCATTTTTGTCATTTTTGTCATTTTTGTCATTTTTGTCATTTTTGTCATTTTTGTCATTTTTGTCATTTTTGTCATTTTTGTCATTTTTGTCATTTTTGTCATTTTTGTCATTTTTGTCATTTTTGTCATTTTTGTCATTTTTGTCATTTTTGTCATTTTTGTTATTTTTGTCATTTTTGTTATTTTTGTCATTTTTGTCATTTTTGTCATTTTTGTCATTTTTGTCATTTTTGTCATTTTTGTCATTTTTGTCATTTTTGTCATTTTTGTCATTTTTGTCATTTTTGTCATTTTTGTCATTTTTGTCATTTTTGTCATTTTTGTCATTTTTGTCATTTTTGTCATTTTTGTCATTTTTGTCATTTTTGTCATTTTTGTCATTTTTGTCATTTTTGTCATTTTTGTCATTTTTGTCATTTTTGTCATTTTTGTCATTTTTGTCATTTTTGTCATTTTTGTCATTTTTGTCATTTTTGTCATTTTTGTCATTTTTGTCATTTTTGTCATTTTTGTCATTTTTGTCATTTTTGTCATTTTTGTCATTTTTGTCATTTTTGTCATTTTTGTCATTTTTGTCATTTTTGTCATTTTTGTCATTTTTGTCATTTTTGTCATTTTTGTCATTTTTGTCATTTTTGTCATTTTTGTCATTTTTGTCATTTTTGTCATTTTTGTCATTTTTGTCATTTTTGTCATTTTTGTCATTTTTGTCATTTTTGTCATTTTTGTCATTTTTGTCATTTTTGTCATTTTTGTCATTTTTGTCATTTTTGTCATTTTTGTCATTTTTGTCATTTTTGTCATTTTTGTCATTTTTGTCATTTTTGTCATTTTTGTCATTTTTGTCATTTTTGTCATTTTTGTCATTTTTGTCATTTTTGTCATTTTTGTCATTTTTGTCATTTTTGTCATTTTTGTCATTTTTGTCATTTTTGTCATTTTTGTCATTTTTGTCATTTTTGTCATTTTTGTCATTTTTGTCATTTTTGTCATTTTTGTCATTTTTGTCATTTTTGTCATTTTTGTCATTTTTGTCATTTTTGTCATTTTTGTCATTTTTGTCATTTTTGTCATTTTTGTCATTTTTGTCATTTTTGTCATTTTTGTCATTTTTGTCATTTTTGTCATTTTTGTCATTTTTGTCATTTTTGTCATTTTTGTCATTTTTGTCATTTTTGTCATTTTTGTCATTTTTGTCATTTTTGTCATTTTTGTCATTTTTGTCATTTTTGTCATTTTTGTCATTTTTGTCATTTTTGTCATTTTTGTCATTTTTGTCATTTTTGTCATTTTTGTCATTTTTGTCATTTTTGTCACTTTTGTCATTTTTCAAGTTTCAAAGGAGTTCACTAAAACTTAGTTTTGATTTAGAACAAAGTTATATAGCACTCTGTTAAGTTAGTTCTAATACAATTAAATTTGCTATTTTAGATGAGAGGGTAAGGGATGATTTATGGTGTTTCAACCTTACTTACCCAAATATTTCGCTGCTGCATTCCTTGATTGCTGCTTAACGATCCGGGAGAGGTGAAATTCCATTTGTGCATTGAACGCGTGAAGTTCTATGACTCAGACCTTCGGCGCTGCAGGCGCATACGTATGGTTCAGATGTTCCGTGAAATTTAATTGCCATCAATTTCTGTAGAATGATCAGCGCTGATGTAGCGCCGATAGCGATGTTCACTTTTTGAAAAGAATCATCAAGTTTGTTCAACTATATTAGAAAGTTTTTTTTTTTGCTTGAAGATTTATTTTCTTTTTATATTTTCTGAATTTGATTTTGAGATGTTGAATTTTTATTTTGAACTCAGAGTATTCCTAGCAAAAGTTTCTTAGGCAACATTTTCTCACGAAATCAATAGCAAACTGACGATCACAGCAGTGGCTCTAGCCTCGTCCTATCTGGGTGAGACTTATTACGTCCAACTGCTCGAACACGTTCGATAAATGCGGATATAAATTAATTAACCTAAAAAGAAAAAAAAGAACATATTTCGACCCTTTCAAACCGTAAGTGTAGCAGAAGAAGGCGAAACTCACGACTCACGAACAAACATAGGACTACATAGTTTACTCATATCAGCCTGATGCGTGCCAAAGCTGTTCCGTCCTCATAGACGAGACAGTAGATGATGTTGTTTTTGTTGATGATGATGATGCTGAACCAGTAAGGGATCGAACTGGGTTCCCTACGCATGAATGCAGGCATACCACAAAGTCGATCGCTAATTAATTTCCCAGCTTACCGCAAACATGACGCGTCCAATCAATCACAGCTCCATCAGCTCCACGGCAATTTGCGGTGTGGGAAGTGAATTTTAGCCATTTTTAGATGGATTCAAAATCAAATGCGTTCTAAAACTACTTTCTAGGTGAACATGAAAATTTATGTGGCCTTCAGTGGCTTTACATTTTTTTAAATTTATTTCTACTATTACTAAATAAGTATAAGTGCTTCTGTAATATACCTCCTGAATGGGAAAAGGGTTTGCATTGGCAATAACGACCGCATTCAGGAGAGAATAACAAGTAAGCCACTTTTACCTTACTTTCATCATTTCCCAAACCGACGACGCAAAGATATGGTCAATTCGTGACGTGTGAGTTCATACGATCAACATTCAACTGTATCGACTATCGTTCCGGATGAAATCCAATCCACCTCTGATGTAATGCTTTTCCTACTCCATATTTATCTAAAGGTAGGTACGATTGCTTGCTTTGCTACCAGATGTTAGCTCATGGAAGGTTCAATTCATGTGTTACTGACATCTAAAAATATCAAAAAGAGGAAAAATTAAGCAGTTTTGTAAAAGAAACTTTTTAGAGATTTTAAGGTCGGAGATGGTTTCTAAAATACTTTCAAACTCCTCTGACTTATAAAGGGATGGGCGTGGGCGAGCATGCATACGAGATCATTAATAATTTGACACAATTCGAATAATTTCCAGAAACTAATAAATCGATCAACGTGAAATTTGGTGTGTATCCGTTTTGAAGACCGGGAATAGTTTATATAAAATTTCAAGCCCCTCCATATTCCGGAATGGGAGGAGGTCTCCTATACAAAATTAACGAAAAAATGACACAATTTGAACATTTTTCGGAAACTACTGAACCGACCAACGCACACAGGGGAAAACGATGTAAAAAGGTGATCAAAATTGTTTACGCCAAAACGGAGCGTTTTAGACCCATAGTGTCTTCGGGACATTTTACCTACATTTAAAGCACTTTAAAATGAGCTTTTGATAAAAATGATTAAATCACCTAGCAGTGAGATAGAAAAATTATTTTTTGTATTTTTCATTTTAGAGCACTTATGTCTTTGGCAAGTTTTTAGATTGTAAAAAATGTAGCAATTTTGTTGAAGACGTCAACATCGTAGAAGCTAACCCAAAAAAGTTAGAAGGGTTCAAAATAAAAAAATATTTTTTTATTAAAATTTTCAGTATTTTAACAATATCTTTCCAGGACGAGCTTATTTGAGCAAGAGATGTTTGAAAGAGTTTTGAGTTACTTGAAATCAAATAGTTTTGTGGAACACACTTAATAAAAATATTCAGACTGAAACGAGTTAGATTGAAAAAACTAAGAAAAATTAACTGTTTTCGAACACCTGTATCTTTCTAGTTCGGTTGAGTTCGGTTCATTTTTTGGTTGCATTAGAATCAGGCAGGTTTCAACGTTGTAAAAACATATAGTTTACAATGTTAAGTTGTTTATTTTGTAGCTTTATAAATGATTAAAGTTAGCTATTTTCAAGGAATCTAGAGGACAAATTCCAAATTTTTTTAAACTGACAATTAGCAATCGTTTTTATTTTTGTGAAATTTTAGCCAAATCATTCTCTCGCTCGCGTATGACGTTTTTAAGCCTCCATTGACGAACCTTATCATCTACCTTTCCGCTTACAATACAATATACTTGATGAGTTACGTTAGCTAATTTTAAATGCAAAAAAAAATTCCTCTAGATTCCTTGAAAATAGCTAACTTTAATCATTTATAAAGCTACAAAATAAACAACTTAACATTGTAAACTATATGCTTTTACAACGTTGAAACCTGCCTGATTCTAATGCAACCAAAAAATGAACCGAACTCAACCAAACTAGAAAGATACAGGTGTTCGAAAACAGCTATTTTTTCTCAGTTTTTCCAATCTAACTCGTTTCAGTCTTAATATTTTTATTAAGTGTGTTCCACAAAACTATTTGATTTCAAGTAACTCAAAACTCTTTCAAACATCTCTTGCTCGAATAAGCTCGGCCTGAAAAGATATCGTTAAAATACTGAAAATTTTGATAAAAAAATATTTTTTTATTTTGAACCCTTCTAACTTTTTTGGGTTAGCTTCTACGATGTTGACGTCTTCAACAAAATTGCTACATTTTTTACAATCTAAAAACTTGCCAAAGACATAAGTGCTCTAAAATGAAAAATACAAAAAATAATTTTTCTATCTCACTGCTAGGTGATTTAATCATTTTTATCAAAAGCTCATTTTAAAGTGCTTTAAATGTAGGTAAAATGTCCCGAAGACACTATGGGTCTCAAACGCTCCGTTTTGGCGTAAACAATTTTGATCACCTTTTTACATCGTTTTCCCCTGTGTGCAACGTGAGATTTGTTGTGTAGCCGTTTTCAAGGCCGGGAATAGATTCTATAATACTTTCAAACCCTCCAAATTAAGTACGAGAAGGCTCTCATACAAAATTTTTTAAAATATTACACAATTTGAAGAATTTCCGGAAACTACTCAAACGATCAACGTGAAATTTTGAGCAAACCGATAAAAGTTTATATAAATAATATTTTCAAACCCATCCAAAGACTGAGGAGGCGTTGACTAAAGGAATGAAATGTCGAACATTTTCTTCCCAAGTGAAAATTTCCAAAATTTATCCGTAAAACTGGAATAAAAAAAAATTTTCTTCGTTAAAATTCAGTGACTTTTGAAGTGTCAAGTGAAGTGATGTAAAGTTAAAATTTACGAACGAATAAGTTTTATCCAAAAAGTTTTTCAAAAGATGGGACTGGGCTGGTGCTGGACCCTCGGACCAGTTTTGGGCGATTCATCATCGAGACAGGTGTTGACTACGGGAAGGATCCGGATCCATTTGAAGCTAAGTGTTTTTCTTTATTTCTTCTAATTAGTTGCTTAGTTGTTAATTAAACAAGTTTTATTGCTGCTTTGAAATTTTTGACGGCAAATTTCTCAGCAAAGTTGAAATATTTCCATGGACATTCACCAGTAGTTTCTTTAAAATTTTATGCAAAACTTATTTTAAAATAGCGTTTATTCATGAGCTTTTGCAAAAAATGCATAAACAGTTGCAAATATACTTTTTGATAAGCATCGACATTTTATTTTCTTTCGTTAGATAAGTTCAATAACGGTTATTGTGAACATAAAATTTAAGCCTTTGGTAAATATTTTTAACTATTAATTTGAATTAAAACGATTTTCTTGCAATTGTAGATTTCGGTTACATTGACAGTTGCTGTTGATATGCTGTGGGATATTTGAGAATCTTTTGATATAATAACATAGTGTAAAGAACCTTTCCGGTTCGACCGCGGATGATGCAGCTTTCCCAGGGAAACCTCTCAATTACTTAAACAACATCTAGAAAACATAGTGAACTCTTTTGATTTTTTTTGTAATTCTTATTGAAATTTCTAATAAATGAGGTTTTAAGGAGCCAAACTCGTTGTGTATGTTTACAATTGTGTGCTTAGGTCGAGATCGTCACAGGAAATAGATAGGGAAATTCCCACCTAACTTTAACAACCCTGTTTCATGTAGGACTATTTTGATTGAATTAGAAATATCAAAAATTCGATGTACTTAAAATTGAATCGAAAAATTAGATTTAAAAACGTGTCATCTAGTTAAATTCAGAGCTATGTATCATAATTTTACGAAGAGCATTTTGAATTGATGAACTTTTTTTAAGAGATGGTTTCGTTGATATCATTTTTTTTTAAATAAATCGCGTTAAACGGTTTATTTTTTAAATTTATTATTCACTTATTCTTCACCGCTAAACTTAGTGCAATTCAGGATAGTTTTTTTTACATAGAGATATAAACAAATTATAAAGAAGGTAAATCGTCGACTTGATATGTCACTGGATATTACGGTTATACTGTAGGCTTATTTTTTACAAATTTATGTTAGAGAAAGATACTAGGAATGTTCAGGAAAAATAGGCACTTAGTCATAGTAGTTATTTTTTTGTCATCATTACACTTAACAACCTCATACTCCCGTATTAACTGAAAACGTCGAATAGGAGCTAATAGGAGTAAGGAAAATAATTTTTATGGTTCACCGTAACACTTGTCAAAAGTGTCTCCCAATTAATTCCTTTTACCCAGTCCCAACCAAAATTAATTTGCTAGGATGCAGAGGTGACCTCGGTCCTAATGCACAAAATAAATCTTTCATCCCTTTCTTTTTTTTCGATCTATCCATTGACTACTAGGACGTGGCCGGCGCCGTTATTGGCGTTCAAAGAGAGAGCATTAGTTTTGTGCAGTGTGAATGAGCTGCTAATCCCAAGCACCATTCATTTGACCTCTGAACAAAATTGATGGCCTCGGTCAATCAGGGAGTAGCAACCATTGGCGACGTGGAACATGTTCTACTGAGCCACACCAGCGATCGTGGAACTCGAACTGATTGTAATCATAATTTGATTTTGGAGGAAGTAATCCATTTTCTATAACTATGCATTTCAGGTTTAACGGTTTAAGGTGGATGTGAGTAGTTAATCAAGCTAAGCTAAGCTAATATTTTCAAACCCATCCAAATTAAAAAGGGAAGGGGTGGGGGGGGGGGCTCCCATACAAAATTAATGAAATTATGAAACATTCTGAACAATTTTCGGAAACTATTGAACCAATCAACGTGAGATTTGGCGGATTTTAAAGACAGGAAATGGTTTCTATAATTCAAACCCTCCAAATTAAGTAGGGGAAGGCCCTCATACAAAATCAATAAAAATATGACACAATTTGAACAATTTCTGGAAACTATTGAACCGATCAACGTGAAATTTTGAGTATACCGATAAAAATTTATATAATACTTTCAAACCTCTCCAAATTCTGGAAGGGGAAGGGGGGCTTCTTTACGAAACTAATGAAAAAAATGACACAATCCAAAAAATTTTTGGAAACTATTGAACGATCAATGTGACATTTTGTGTAAAACCGTTTTATAGACCGGAAGTCGTTTCTGTAATACTTTCAAACCCTTCTGTTCAGGATCGCCCCTGATGGCTTGGATCGATAGCACCAGATATTCCGAGATAAAATAAAAACCGCACTCATTCCGAAACATTACAAATAATTTAGTGGACTGTATTTTAACAACTCAGAACAACAATACAATTATTCCGACATTAACTCTGGCCTCTCTAGGTCTCTGACTTTGGCCCGCAGGCCTCCGACTTATTTACCGTCTTCGATGGTGGTTGGTTGGAAAAGAGACCGAGCCTTGGGGTGATTTTAGCTGGACCCTTCGGAAAATCCTTTTCGTGGCCGAGGAAAAGCCGATAATTTTGGCGTGCATCTCAGCCGTTAATGCGCGCAGCATCGCCATGTTGCTACTGGGTCATTTCATTTCTTAGGGTGGTTCATGGTGACCCGTTCGTTCCAGAACACCTTCCGAATCAAAAGAAGAGGGGGGAGGCTGCTCCCATATAAAATAAACAAAAGCATTATAAAATCCTCGAGGGATATTTTCAAAAATTGATAAACGTAAGCGTGCTGACATAACTAACGGTGATTTATTAAATTGAAAAATATTTTTTTACAAAATAAGATGATAGAGTATATTGATATATGCTTCCTATTTCAATGAATGAAGCTTCTCAAATTCAATAAATTTAATAAACATATTATTAAGCAGACACGAATGCAACAAGGATGGTAATGTGTCGTTACTAAAAAAATATCAGTACTAGAGTGCCTCAAATGACCCAACTGCGCTTCAGACTAAAATTGATCCTAGGCCAAGAACAAGATCTCAGGCCAAATTTGGGCCAGATCGGATCACAGGAAGGAGTCGCTCAACGAGCCTGAAGTTTGAATTGGATTTTAAGACATTTTTCTCGAGACGAACTAGAAAATCCATTCATTTATCATTGATCCCCTAGGGACGATTTCTTTTGAATACAGATTTTCTTAAAAACTTAATTATGATAAATATTTCATCCCAAGATTACATTTCGATTCGAGTTAAGATAAAAAAAAATTTATTAGGCAAATGGGCATCTTCTAATATATAAAGATGAGTTGGACTATATATGTTTGTTTGTTTGTATGCACCTTATACAAATCCACACCGCTGAACCGATCAGCCTGAAATTTGGTACAGAGATGTAGTTGAACCAGGGTAAGGTTTTAGTAATAGTTTTGAGCCCCTCCCACCTAAGAAAAGGGACCCTCCCATACAACTTTCGGTTTTATTCACACGAACCAAAAGTCATGGCACCCATTCTGGCAACCGATTTTTTTTTTCCTTTGGCGGGATGTTCACCATCACCATGGGCCGGGCATTAGAAATGACCGTCCAGGAGTTCACGTGTACTGGAAAGCAAATCAAAGCTTGCTCAGCATTAGAAATTTGAAAGGAAAAATTTTGGTGGGTTTTTTTTTGTACATGCTACTGCTGAAAGCACGTGGTATTGGTACGAGATGTTTGGATGCAATAATGAGCTTACATTTTGGATTGATACAACTAGCCTGTTAATAACTTACTTATTGACTAGGACTTGAAGTGGTTTTCAAAATGCTGGGGGACTTCGAGAGTCTACAAGAATATACAATGAACTGAATAGTGAACAGTGAACTGACTTCTTCAGCTGAATTACAATTTGGACTGAGTGTTGAAAAACTATTGAACAGATTTTCATAAATTCCAGCTTTTAAGAACAAATTATTTTTAAATTTTTAGAATCCCTCAGGGAGAACGAAAAAATAATAATATTTATAGTTAAAAGTTGAAGGCTTCGATTTCAACGCTTTGATAGCCGTTGGGGAATTTAAACGGGGAATTAGAAAATCGATCAGATAATTAAATCTGAGATTTTAAATGTTAGGTATACATTTCAAATTCATTGACCAAATTATAATTTTTGAGTTATTTTTAGTTATAAATGTGTTCAATTCTCCTATCCAATTTTGAGAAGACTTAACAAAATTTAACATTGAATTAATCAAGAACAGACACTTTGAAATAAAACTCAAATAAAACCTTTTCCATAACATTATAATAGTATCTTCGGTTAAGATGATTCATTTTCAAAAACTTCCATCTTAACCGTTAAGATCGGTTAAGATGATTCGTTTTCGAAATAAGTGGAACTTTCAATATTTACGAACAAGTATTCATAAATCAGTGTGAAATTAAAAAGCGGCAAAGACAAACATACAACTCAAAACATGAAAAATGAGTTTTTAACATGATTCAACAAGATTCGGAAGTCTATTTTTCAGTAAATAAAACTTGAATATACCATTGTACAGGGAACCATCTTGAAAAGTAAGAGATTTTTTTAGAGGGGGGATGAGAAAAATAAATAACAATTTAACCATTTGAAGATAGAAAAATAAGACGAAATGAAACAAATTAACGCAGTGAAAATGATAAACACAGTGAATAACCGCAATAAAAACTTTAAAAAGATTAACAAATTTCTTATAATGATGAATATAAATCTTCCAAAGTTTTGAAAATTCAAACGACTCATTTTGATTTCTATTTTATGTGAAACCGAGCAAGGCCGGGTAAAATCTGCTAGTATTTTATAAAGGGTGATTTTCATCATTAAGGCCGGAACAAAAATTTTAATAAAACCAAGAATATAAAAGGTTATAAAACTCTCAGCTTCCACAATTTGTATTTTGCTCTTGTAATCTTTCGGATATTTGATGAATTTTTCGAAATTTCCAAAAATTACGCAAAACTTTATTCCCAACCCCCCCCCCCCCCCTTTCGGGATTTTTGGAAATTTCGAAGGGGAGAGGGGGGGGGGGGGTTGACAAAAGAAGATATCTATATTTTTTCCGGCCTAATTTGGTCCTGCGTCGAACATTATGACGCAGCATGCAGCAGTGATGAATATCACTCTTAAAAAAGTCAGCCCATTTTTGAAGCCCAATAATTATTTTTTCTTAACTCGAATCGAAATGCAGTCTTGTGGTGAAATATTTGGCATAATTTAGGCTTCGAGAAAAACCGTAAAAAATTATTGATAAAAAACTGGATTTGCATGTTCCTCCCAATCAAAATGACTGAAAATCCCGTACAAACTTCAAGCTCGTTGAGCGACCCTTTCCCGTGATCCGATCTGGCCCACATTTGGCTTGAGATCTTGTACTAAGCCTAGGATCAATAATAGCCTGCATCGCATAACATTTCACAAGTTTGAAATTTCCTATACAAATTTGGGGCAATCTGAGGTGCATTTGATAAACAAAACCAATGTTTAAGTATTTCTATAAAGTTTATCACACTTTTTGATTATGTGCAAATTTGCCTGCGTTTCAAAACTCCTCCCGCTCTTAAAAGGGGCAATTTTGTGAAACTCGAAGGGATTATTCGACGTAATTTTGAGTCTTATAAAAGGAATGGACCATCAAATTTGAAAAAAAAATTGGAAATTGTTGATTTATTCCAAAACTATTTTGTTTCTTGAAATTCTTGAATTTCTAGAAATTTCAAATATATTTTTTATGAATACTATAGCAGGCCTGACAATTAAAAAAATCAGGAATTTCCGAATCCCGGGAAAAACTCCCGGATATTCTCGAAGCCAAAAGAAAAATTCGAATTGTAAAAATTAACTCGATCTAAATTGGAAAAAATGGATCAAATTGAGCAAGGAAAATGGTAGTTCTACCTTGGCTTAGAATTAGAATTTATAAGAATTTTTTTTCTCATTGAATTTGATAAAAAAAAAAAGTTTTCTCGTTCGAAAACTTAGTGTAAAAGTGAAAAACGAAAAAGAAGCTATAAAACCAAACAATTTCAATGAAGAAACGCTACAAAAAGAGTCTGAATGTTTCTTTTTGCAACACTTTTCATTTGAAACTTCCGTTCCCGCAAACTGCGAAGTAGCAAAATCATCGGCAAATAAATGGTATGTTTGGAAACAAAAAAAATGGCTATCTGAGAATTTACAAGATTTTTTGTTTTTAATTTAATGATTAATGGCATTTCGGTGAAGTATACATTCTAACAGGAAGAATTTCAAATGAAAGTAATGAAAATTATAGACGGATAGATTAGATCGATTAGAAAGCATGAAAGTGTTGAAAATGAGCCAAGAGCATGATTTAAGAAAACTTCTTGCCGTACAAGACCATTTGTCCCTCATCGGTCGGAGTATTTGCAAAAAAAAAATACAATTATTTTGTAAAGCCCAAAGTCTAGTTAAGGCGGCATCCATAAATTACGTAACGCAAAAAAATGCACTTTTTTGACCCCCTCCCCCCAGTATGTCACAAATCGTAACGCTTCGACATACCCCCCTATGAAAATTACGTAACGCTGACAATTACCCCCCTTCCTCATCTTCTCATGATTTTCGAAGGTAAATAAATATATAATATAATTTTCTTAACGTTCTTTAAAACCGAATTATTATCCATCCAAATCGCTTCTTAGTACTCATTGATGATAAATGTTTGATAAAATAAATTAATTGTCTTATAACGAGTTGCTCTGTGCTTGTTAACTGGTACCGTCAAACGGGGCATCATGCAACAGCGGGGTTCGATGCAACATTTATATAACACTACATTGAATCATTTTTGATTTAATGTATTGTAATAAAGTTATCTTTTAATGATAACAAGATGATGATGACATAATTTCTCGCAGCTTAAGCTAGTTGTCTTAAGTTTTTTTATTTTTATGTAAAATTTGAAAAATCGACCAATAAATGTACAAATTTTAACATTTTTTGATGCCGAAAAAAACTTTACCCAGTATGACGGATCGGCTTGATAAAATTACCTACAAACTTTTTTACAGGTTTCCTCATGTTATACCAACATTGTTGGTGTAATAATATTTTTCGAACAAACTCCCAATTTTTTTAAATGAATATTTTTAAAATTCAGTTAGGTGTCTGGGGTTAAATGCGACAAAATGCAAATCAAAGAAATACCTTGTAAATCTCGTTTCCATGTGCTGGAATATGAATGTTTTGCATCACGCGTTTGTAAACATTTAAATTTCATTCATCCAAACATTTATTTTTATGATTTCAGCTTGTAGAATTTTTCGTAGTATTATTTAACCCCTAAATGTATGCCGCATCCTTATTTTCAGAAAAAATGTGTAAATTTGTTTTTACAGACCCAAAAACTACTGCAATTGGTGTTGTCATGCGTAATGGTCTTTAAGGCATCGTAAATATATTAAAAACTATGAATTTTCGTACGTGTTCATAAGATTTTTCAATAAAAACAAAGTTTGTTGCAAGTTACCCCATTTTCTAAGGAGTGTGAAAATCGCATGTTTTTAGAAAATTAAAAATAACTGAGGAAACCAATAATTTTTTTAACTACGCCAGTTTGATGCCCCAGCATCCTTAAAACTTTTGATGCATAAAGGATACAATTAATTGTGAACATAAGTTTTTTAGAAGCCATTGAAGTTGAAAATTGTTGCATGTTGCCCCAGTTGACGGTAATCTACCTTGTTTACTTTATTTTGTTCAAGCAGCATAACTTGTTATGCAAAATATACTCCCCTTAGTAATATTCGTCAGAATAATCAAAATAGCTGAATCAATTGAGAAAAAATAGTAAAATTTCCGTCTTAAGATTGGATTGAGTTCTTGGGGGTAAATGTACCTTATATTCGGTTTTCCAACGGTTATTTCACGGATATCCAATTCAGTTTAGTCTATCTTAGAATCTTTAAATAGGAATGGCTACAAACCAGTTTCAATCTTGTTAATGCTTACAAATGTTAAAGTGATTTTAGTTTGCTTATCATTTAGCAAAAATTGCATGATATCAAAAAAGCTGAGATTAAACTGAAATTTTTTAAGAAAAAATTCGTTACGTAACGATGAGCATACCTCCCCCCTCCCCTATGTCACAAATCGTAACGCTAAAGCTTACTCCCTCCCCCCCTAGGAGCGTTACGTAATTTATGGATGCCCCCTAACCAACTTCTATATAGAAAAATCTTTCTCAATTATTTCAATTTTCGCCAGCAAGCTTAAATCAAGTTTGTCGTAAGAAGGTCTTGGGTTTAAAAACTGCTAACTGAATTTTTGATGCGTTAAAAAAGTTTGAAATGTTTTGCGACACTTCTATCATTTTTTTTTAATAACATATACAGACCCCGTTTGTCTTTGGCAATATCCGATTTTGGTAACATCGCAAATCGAACGGTTTTAATAAACAACTTAACCTTTTTGTTTTCGTTATAACAGGATCAATTTAACTTAGACCAACACCACAAATACGTTTTTATGTTCTGAAATGGTGATAAAATGCAACAATAAAAACATTTTTTTTTTAATTATGAAGAACTCAAAAATAATAAATGAAATATTCAAACAGTTCAAAACAAATTCAAACAAAAGACTGAAAAACAAAAATCAACTAAAAAATGATGTAGAATGACTAAAACAGCAAAATATGACAAATGAAAGCAAACATTATAAACAAAACAAGAAAAGTACAAAATGCATAAAAAAAACATAATGAAAAAATTACTACGAATGGTCGGAAATTGACTAAAAATAACGCTTTTGATAGTATTAGTTATTTTGTAAAAAAAAATCTGAGAAAAATAACCGTTCGATTTTGGCAACATTCGATTTTGGCAACACAAAATGTGCGGACGTGTTGCCAAAATCGAACGGGATCTTTACATAGATCAGGGTTCGTAAGCAGTTGAGTGTTTAAATTTTCATTATCAATTTTTCCCGGGATCCCGAAAATTCCCGGGAAAAGAATCGTTGGATTTTCCGATTTCCGGAAACGCTAAAATAGCAGGGAAATGGAAACTCTAGTGAACACATAACTCAAAAATATCCACGCGTTGTCGAGTTATTTGGATTTTAATTAGTGTTTTTTTTAAAACAACACTATGCATTAAAAGAAAAAGGAAGCTTCTCCAAATCAAGCCCATTTTCGACAATTTAATTCAAGTTTTTCTAATAAAACAAGGCGTTATCTGGTGATTTTTCTAGTTTTATGGCGACCTGAATTGCTTTGAGTTTTTTATATTGGCACAATTAAGCAAGGGGGATTTTTTATTTATCCTCCAGTTTGTGCCCGGGGATTGCTACAAATTTTCCAAATTTCATTTTTATTGATTTATTATAGCAACTAGACTAAGATTACCAGATTGCCCAGTTGTACCTGGACTTGCTCGAATATTTAATACAAAATTTGGAAAAAAAAATCCAGTTGGGCCCGGTAGTTTGAGTTTCGTTGAAAAAAGCCCGGATATTCATTTTATTTTAAAAACCCAACAAATAATCAATTTTTTTCTGAATCTAGAAACACAATTTTTTGAGCATGTTTTACCAAAAAATACATGAACAATATTTTAGTGCGGTTTACAATCTGCTGATGTGTTTCATAAATAATAATTCAAGTGTTTTTCTTCCCGATTGATATTGAATAATTGTCCACGATTTTCTTCAAATTTTGTGCAATGATTCTTCATTCATACTTACACATTCGATGAGAAAATGGTGTTCATCCAAAGCGCCCAGTTCAAATGCAAGCTATGCGAAGTTGTGGATCACCTGTGCTACCATGCATGGGAAGGAAAGGGTTAAAAAAAATCTAGTGTATCCTTCTTAAACTGTATAAATATTAATAGATTAAAATATGCTGTCATGTAATCTTTATCTAAAGTTTCGGTGCTATCCAAACACAAACAACCGAAAAATGTTTACAAACTTTATAATAGAACAAAAAATTTCTTCTCTTCTTCTCAAGATGACCAGAAATAAAGTTTTCATATCAATATCAACCTTTTCTATAGAGAGGAACTAAAGCGTCCGAAAATAGACAACTCAAACAATCGCCAGCCTAGGCACTGGAATTTTGCCAACGATGGCACAAAAACTAAAACTAAACTCTACCGAATAAAAACAGTTCCATCTATACTTCTGTTCGTGAATATATTTTTATTGATGATTTCTCCTCGTCTTCAGGTTTGTGTGTCTGTTTTTTTTTTGCACTGATGGTTCGAATTTCTGCGCTCCGGTCCGGCCCAAAGTTTCCTTCAACTCCTAATACTTTGAGCAGAATATTAATGATCCCGATGTTTGCGGTCGTAAACATCGATACATAATTGGTCGGTTGAATGAATCTCATTTCTATAGAATCCAGTTTGGTGGTGTGGATTTTTTAGAAATTGATTGGAATTTGCACATGAAATCACTTTTCTTAGCGAAAACAGAGCGTGATTTAAAACAAGAAGGACTCGGGAATCATTACTTATAAAGGATTAAAAGTCATTAATGGATGTTATCGTCTTCCGGATGCCACAATGAAATCGCACAACCAGCCGATCTCTGCTGGAAATTGGAGAAATACCGATCCGTGGTACGTCATACCTTTGACGACTTTTCGAGACACTGTTTCTGTACAAAAGGCAGAACAAAAAAAGTCCTCTCTCCGCAGCCAATAGTGTAATGAATGCGTAACAATGATCACGAAGATTCCCCCATCAAGCGATTGACGAAAAGGAGGGACAAATGGGCGTTCAGCACGCATGCGATATTGAAACATGTCCGGATCACTCTCACGGATCACAGAGGGAAAACGTTCGGAAAGGAAATTAACCTCAGCTAGATAGACAACAACCGGCAGCAGAAGCGTAGAACGACGACGACGTAGAAAAGGCGAAACACGCGCCGCTCGAAGGAACGGAGCTGGTTTTGAGGTATGCGGTTGTTTTTTGGAATTTTCTTTCAATCTGCTGGATCCAGCGGGCCAAAGCTGGATAATCTTTTCTGTGTTATTTTTTTTTGTTCGTTATTATTCGGGGCCGCATCCATCATCTGCCACGTCTACACGCTAGCAGCCGAAGAATTAGATATACTTGGCAGGTTCTTCCGATAAACGCGAGATCGATTTCGAGCCGCTTCGTACGAAATCATTTATCTGAAACCCTCGAGATTGCTTCAGGGAAACATGTCGCTACTCAAGGCGTATACCTAAGACGGACGGACGGACGAACGAACGACCGAACGAATATCAGAAACAAGGGACGCGGGCAACAGCTGCTGATGCCATGAAGACTTTCTGGAATTTTGAGGCCATCACAAGAAAGGTCAAAATTCCTTCCTCACTTTGTGGTAAATGTACTGAATACTTTTCGCACACTGGACTGGTGTTCCATTCCCCGTGTTTCTGCCCCCGAGGCTTGATCGTGTCCAGGCGTGGGTACAGCACAGAGTTTCCGCGAGTGCGTCCGTCTTTGGACATCTCATAAAGCTCCAAGTCTCCAAGCGCATTCGTAACCGCGGCAGCGTCTCTGCGCAAAAGCTAATAAATTACAGGCAAATATAATTATCACTAGACCTTTGTGGCATGGCAGAGAGATCTTCCCGGCCAGAACCCAATGGTTCCGCGGTAGAATTTGTGGCCCCCTCCGCGATGGAGGCCACGCGGTAACCCCACTTGGTCAACTTTATATGGCATTACCTAGTAGGTACCGCGACCTATAGCGTTGTTTTAGTGGAGCGCGCGCCATCGTTTTGTTTGAGTTTACTCATAAAAGTTACACACAGAGACCGCGATTTGAAGGCCAGCCGCATTCCAGAGCGTGTTGTGTCTTCTCCATTCGATTTGCTCGGTTCGACGATCGCCCGACTTGGATCAGACCCGGGCGAGCGAGCACCCGTGTGCTGGTTGGTGAGCGAGCACAGATTGGTTAAAGCACCGAGACCGGTTGTTGTTTCTCTCTCACAAGAGAGAGAGACTAGTTAGGCCAAAGCCTTACGACTCATTCTCGCTCGCATTCGTTTCGCTCACCGAATGACGGTCGCCTTGGAATGCGGCTCGATCGATAGTTCTCTCCTCGGCGTGGAAGCCGCGCGTAGCTAAGCGGGTTCTCACAAACGCTTTCTACCATAAGCTGAGCGGTACGTTCGTGAACTTCGGTCCCGTGAAACTCGGTCGGTCGGTTGAGATTGGAAGTGTTCGATACCCATTCAAACTGGTTCGGATTCAAAGCCAGACTTGAACTTATAGTTTTCTAGTGACTTGTGTGAAGTGAATTGTGAAACTGAATATCTATCTAGGTGAAACAAAAAGGAAATACCATTGCTCTGATAAAGATGGAATCATCACCGTTATAGTGATGTAAGTGTTACTGGTGAATTTAAATCAGCGTTATATTGAAGAGTAAACCAATGTTTGACTACGGGGAAAAGGTTCAAAGATGGGTTTCTGGTAAATTGGGCACTTTAATTGAATCAACGGGAAAGTGATGCAGTTGGGAATGAGAAGATTAAAAATTGTCCAGGATTTTGAAGGGGTGGTACGTGTTGATTGACAGCCGAATGAGGAACGAACCCGTCTGCATTTGATAAGCATGGAATTAGTTAAGCTAGTAGTTTGTGGAATGTGCTAAACCCTGATATTAAGTGTGCAGCTTGAATCGGAGTGTTTCTATGTGTGCAGCTACTGGGAAATGTGGATGTACATGGGGATTTGGCTTAATGATTTTAACATCGATTGCTGTTTTTGGCAAACTACCTCTATCCTATTTCATCGACTGAAACTAGTGACCATTATTGCTGCGAGCGCAAGCCGTAGAAGAATTTAATTTATGATGTGACCAAACTCTTGGATTAGCTACACGCAGCAGTCCCAAGCGAGTCGAGTGTGTTCGTTTCGAAACGGCCATGTGTGCGTGCTCATGTAAGCGTGAATGCGAAGAAAAGCGACGAATTCCAATCCCGAATGAGAAGAGGCAGTAGATGAAAAGTTTTGATGGAGAATGTCGAGGAAGCATTTCAAAACGCAAGATGGCATGTTGTTTTGTAAGCGTCTGTGTTTTCGGTTGCTCCCGCTGTGAAGTGTTTGGGATTCGGTTTCAATAGATTAGAAAATCATCGAACGCGATACGAGAGAATGTTGTTCTGCGAAGGGCAGCGTTCGGACCGATGGCTTCGTAATTTGTCAACAGTGAATGATTTTCAGGGGGCAATTATCAATCCACTCTAGAGGGGAGTCAACTGAACGCCTTAGGGAACGTGTTACGTCGAAGAAACACTAACTATGCTTTACTGCGAAAACTGTCATCATTTGTTTTTTTTTTTGTGAAATTCTCATAAATAATAAGTTTAAAAGCTGTAAAACAGTGATAACTAAATAAACATGTTTCGAGAAAAACTGTGTTGCTTGACGATTAAAGTTTGCTAAGTTGGACCGTAACGAACGGTGTTTTAAATATCAAAAGAATACTCTTCAAAATGCTAACCAAATTGTGAAGTATTTAAATGAAGAAAAAAAAAAACGACGCTCGGTAACGCGGAAACAACCGATTCATCCTTCAAACGAAACTCGCGTTTGCTCTTGAAGCCACTCCAACTCGCCGCGATGGCTCTCTTCGTTTATTTTTTTTATGAACGCGGCTCTCCTTAAGCTAGCATCACACGACGCGATGAGATGAACAGAAGGGTTTAAGTCGAACAAAGTGGCGAATGTTTCAAAGCGGAATGAATTAAACGGATCCACATTCCTTTGGTTTATAACCCTAAGGGATGTATAAACCTCTTTTCACAACTCACCATCTGTTCTCTCCGGAGCTGCTCTGCTACGGCCATTTAGTTATTTTATACCTATCTCTCTACACACAACTGGATGGTGGAGGCTCCGAGAAATAAAAAAAACCAGAAGAAGCTGAGTCAAATGGAGAAGAAGAAACGCGCAACCTCTTCAGGTTGCCCCAAGATTGCTCTTAGCGACTCGAGATTTCTGCATGCCACAACCATTTCGCTCCAAAATGTAATAAATGATCGGAACGTGAGTGAACGATTCACGAAAATCTTCAACCGTCGACCAAATGTCCGTGGACCGAACATCGAATGACTGGCCGCTGGCATTCATGGTTGAAATGAGTTTTTGATTTTTCCCTTTCCAAGCATCTTCGGCATGTTTCTCGTTTCTGGGGTCTAAAGATTCGAGTTGTGTTTTTTTTCTTTTCAAATTCTTCCTTCCTTCAACCGCATACCAAAACAGAACCGTGAAAATAAACGGCTTCTTAGAACAGAACAAAACAACCAAACGAAAGGATAATTATACATCGAGAGCATTTCCAATTTCAAGTTCCCCCGAATTACGAAGTAAATCATCAGCTACGAGTTACTACCGAATTTTTCACCCCAGGCTCCAAGAATTCTGCTAATAATGATTTACATTGTATAATAAAAGCGAGAGAGAGAGATGGTCGAATAACAAGAAAAAAATTTTTTTTTGCTTTCCAAGGCATTCCTCCTGGAAAGCCCCGATTGTGTGAATTGATGATGAAACCCAATCTCGATCCCCACCTCGATAGAGAAGAAGACGGTCGGTTTTAAATTAGTTTTCTTTCGCTTTCTGTATTTGCAGGAAATCTTTCGTAAAAGTTAGTTGCAGCTGGTAACGATGCAGCATGCGAGCTTTTTGCACTGTCAGCGCACCCTTAGAGGTTTGCGCACCACCATCCCGCCCGCTGCCTCCGGGTACCCGATTTCTAGCCCTAAAGTAAGTAGCTCCGAATCAATAAACTCTGAACACACGTTATCCTGTGAAGTTTTTGACACAAAACCGGCTTGAATCTGAACTTTCATAACATCAAACAGTTTTTTTTTCCTATAAAAAAAGTTAGTGTTTATCGCATTTTCTTGTTAAAAAATACCATGACAATTTTTTTCAGTGTATAGAAAATAAAAAAATAACGTTCAAATAGTTTTTTGCAAATCTATGAACCTGCAGATGCATAAAAAGTTCTTATTAGTGCCGGTTTATCATCATGTCCAACAGCACATTTCACCAACCTCTTAAAACCTCCAAGGCTCCCTCAAACGCCTATAAATCACTTACTAAACTCAAACTAATTTGTGTTTTTATTTTCTCTACTCTCCTTTCCGTGTGATCCAAAAAATGGTATCATCTAATTTTGCCACCGTGGCAACTTCTTCTTGGAAAACGCACACATTCCGCAGATTGTTAGGAACACCACAGCCACGCACACTCTACTTCCTAGTCGAAGCAAAAAGTCGCGTCCGCGAAGTATACGCACAAACATGCCACCACTTCTCCAAGCAGGGCATGCTGGACACCGAACTATTCGGCCTGGCGGTGCTAATAGGTAAGTTCAAGTTAATTTCATCTTTTTCCTATCTTCGCATCTTTAACAGGGGACCATCCCCTCTAGTAGCTCTAGTCATCATTATATCCGTTGTCTTTGAGATTTCAACCCAAAATCTGGTTCGTATCTTCGAGTATAATAATTTAAATCAAAACCTTTAAGGTTGGTACCTGCCCCTTTTAATTGCTACCGAATCGCACACGTGGTTCAAGTTTGGCGCCAGATTTGCGAGAAATAGCTTTAGCAAAAATTTACTACTGGCGCCACAGAAATACACATGTGGTCTGCATACCTCCTACCTTCTTTGCTGCAAACTAAACATTGTGCTGGGTGCTACCGAAAGGAATGCGGAATACTTGTTTCAATAAAAACTCTCGAACGAAAAAAAATATTTGGTTGCGCCAAATATTTGAACTATTCATAAGAATTTGAAATAACCTGTTGATCAAACAGTTTTTATTTGTATTAGAAAGATATCAGACAGTAATCATCTGGACATTAGAGTAGTCCAAAAAGTGGAATATTTCTGATTTTAAAACTTTAGGACTCAAAATGCCTCTTGGTCTAGTAGAAGGCCGCATGCCAATTTTGAGCGCAATTAGGCGACTTTAAGTTGTCGCTGAAGTTCGTATGCAAAATGGTTTTGATCTGTACTAGCGAAAAATCACCTTTTGTTGGGACTGATTGATGAAAAAATAAGGTTTAACTATCCTTGGAAAATTTTTTCACAAATGCTTTAAAAACACCAAGTTGCCATGAGCCGCCAAATAAAGTTTAAGCTCCACCTTAAGGGGGGGGGGGGGTAGGGTCTAACGGGTATAAAAAAACACCATTTTCACGATTTTTTTCTAGAGCTATCTTTCAAACAAACGTATTCAAATTTTTTGCATTATACAAAGCATTGTTAAAAGAACATTTAGTAATTTTTTCGTAGAAAAATATTGAAAAATGAGCCGGTGACGGAGCACTTTCGAGGATGCCTTTTAGAAAACAGGATTTGCGGTGGACACTATATCTCAGCACAGAATCATCTGAAGTCAAAAAATCAGAGCAAAATATTTTTAATAGATGTTTTCTGGACCCCAACGTTTTTATTTAACTTAAATTTTTTTTTATGAAATTTTTGTGGCTGTTTGAAGTAAAAACTACGATTTTTCACGAAAAAATCCGCCATTTTTCACCTGTAAAATCTCCCCAAAGTAAAAAAAAAAAACAAAAAAGAAAAACGTTGGGGTCTGGTATTTTATATGTAGAAAATATGTTAAAAATTTGAAAAGAATCGGATAAGTAGTTTTCAAATGACGATGTCCACGGACTTTAAAAATGTGCTTTCGAGAAAAACGCGTTTGAAGTTTCTGCCCTTGCTTTCTTGCAGTATTAGATAGGAGAAGATAAAGGCCTATAATTTCTACAGTTTTGCTTCAATTGACTTGAAAATTTGACACAACATTCTTGAAATGTTTTACAATAAGAAAAAAAATAAAAATAAAAAAATCGATTTTTTTAAAATGTTAGACCCTACCCCCCCCCCCTTAAGCTAAAGACACCTCAGGTTATCAGGTGCTGAAAACTATTTTTCAGCTCATAGAAACTTGCGTTCTTCAAAGCATTTGTATAAAATTATTCAAAAAATATTTGTGCAAAAATGGGTTTCCCATTGTTTTGTCTCAAAAAAAAAAAAGATTTTTTCAGATACGTAAGAACAAATAAAGGCAACATCCTATAAAAACTTGAGTGTCTTTGAGTGACCCCTTAGAGTTGACCCATTGAGCTCAAAAGTGGCACGGCGTCTTCTGCTAGGCCTAGGAACAATTTGAACCACCAAGGTGTAAAATCGAAAACATACACTTTTGTATCGAGGAGAAAACAATAAAATTTGAACTTGACATCATCCCAAAAAGTTGAAAAGTTTATCAAAACAAAAAGGTTGTCCATTATGTTTAAGCACGATTTAAAATTAATAGTATAAACACAATTTTAAAACTCATAGGTAGTCATACGTTTCAAAAAATGAAATTTATAAAACAAAATACGTAATTCATAAGCAAATACAATTTTCACTTTGATGTTCTATGTAGTCGCTTTTACAGTAAGTCAGTGATCAAATTTTTGATCGAAGATTGCTCATGAGCATCAGCGCAGACTGATTTTGGATGATTTTGACCACTTTGTTTCAGTTTTTTGCAATATTTTCGATAGAATCTACAGGCTTCACATGTTTTTCAAATACGATTCGGTATGGGCCCAAAAATGTTCAATTTGGCGGATTCATCACGTTTGGTACGATATGGACTTTTTTGGATTGGTATCAAGCCATCGTGTCCTTTGAGAAGTGAATTGAGCTCTTGGTTCGAAAGAAATAGCCTGTTGTTGATTCCGCTTAGGCTTTATCTGCTTCTTATATGTCATAGACTAAGGTTGCCAGAATTTTTTCAGCACGTCTCCGGGCTGGACAAACCTGGTTTTTTATATATAAAAACTTGGCCAAATCCTGACCAAAACTCAGAAATTCCTCAACAAAAATCAAGAAACAAAATGAAATACAATTTTTTTTTTCATCAAAACTCATCGATAGATTTTGAACCGTATTTTAGGCTTCCGAAAAACTTTTTATGGGTATTTTTATAAAACTTGCTCAAAAAATTTCGTTTTGGAGGTGTTTGTTGTTTTTTTTTTTTTTTGTTTAATTTGTCAAATAAAGTGAATAAATCCGGGCTTAATCCGGGCATTTTTTAATGAAATCCGAGCAACCGGGCCGGGTCGGACTGTTTTCAAATTCAGTATCAAATATCCGGGCAAACCCGGATAAAACCAGGCAATCTGGCAACCGTATCATAGACCCAATCATGCCTTGGCACGATGAACGGTGCGATGAGGGAATCCCACTTGTTTGGCCACATCCCCAACGGAGGAAGTCTTCCTGCTGACGTAAGCACGCATAACTTACCGGTCCAAAGTTTTGTCCACCGGACCCGATTTCCGCCCAGATTTTCAATGGTCCACGAAGTTATTTTCCTCTCCATACTTCCGTATCAAATTTGAGGCCGTTCCAATACGTAATTTTTTTCATTTTCGCCAACTGACTCAACGAAATGTCACAAGATTTGTGCACGATATTTTTGCGTTTTTCCGGTAAAATGCTTCTCATTTTCCCAAAAATTTTGAAAACTGTAGCTCACGATACATCGAGTTTTAAGTTGGACTGTAAACAACAGCACACAGCAGAAATAATCTGGTTAAACGTCATCCGGAATGAGCAGGGTTGTATTAAAATCTTGCTCAGACATAATGCGCCACCCTAGATTCATTTCATATTGGCGAAAGGATTAATTGTGTAACGTTGGAATTTGAGTCGAAAAATTTCTATTTATCATTTTTGTAACGTTCTTTTTTATTTCGGTGCAAACATAAATAAAAGCTTAGCTGTTTATTTTTACATAAATTCAAAAACAAATGTTTTCTTATAATATTCTAACTTAATCATCAGGTCTACCATAAATATTTAAGAAGAAGTTGGTTGAGTTGAATTGAGTTGAGCAAACGAGCATATTTTTGTTATGAGAGTCAGGTTTCCGACCGATGCAATTTGCGGGTGCTTATTCAATCATCTTAGTCCATTTTATTAGCTAGTTGAAGAAAAGAAGAAGTGTTCGATGCGTACCCAAGTTAACAGCATTTGGAAATATTTCAAGGGTAACCTATTTATTGTGATTCGTTGATTTTTTTTTTGCACAGTATGTGCCAGGGACAATTTTTATCATATGGTTAAAATTTCAACATAAATTCATAAATGTACGTTTTCTGAAAGTGGTTTGACGTTTGATGTGGCTCTAAAACTGCTATCAAAAATATTTTGGGAATTTTACCAAATATGTTGTTTTTATGCAAATTTAATGAATTGATAGTAAATTTAACAACTTTTCATTCACTCTTATATGTGCTGTGAGCCTACTTGGTTGAATTCTACAGAATCAAAGCAATTGAAAGATTCTCTTTAGTTCAACCACGGTATAAGAACATTTCAGATACCAGTATTTCGATAGCAACTTACTTTCTTCTTGAATCGAAAACGCTCACTGACGACGATAACGATAGTAATTTGCTATCGTAATACCGGTATCTTAACTTTTCTTATACCGTGGTTGAATTAAAGGGAATCTTTCGATTGCTATGATTAAACTTTTCTTTGATTTACTGAAACATAGGTTATTTTTTAATTTTGAGAACTGGTTCACTGATTTGCTTAAATTTCTTTTGATTTTGAAATATGATAGACGTGCTCTTTGAAAATCATAAAATCAGACAAATATATAATATTAAAATATTCTATTCGTTCCAGAACAAAAAAAAATACAAGCAGTACGGAAATAATTCAAAATTTTGAAATTTTTACAAATTTGAAAGATTTTATGAAGAAATGAAATGGAAAAAAATGATGAATTCGAAAAACAAATAAAATTATAGTTATGTTATTAGAAAAATCACTCGTTGAAAAAACATTACAATATTTTGAATTAAGATTTCGAGAACAACCTCAAATTGAGGCCTCTTGAGCCAAAGTTTATTTAAACAAGTTTTTGAAGAAAAAATACTATGTTTTTAACAAGAACATCTCTGCATTTAAAAAGTTTGACCCGAAAATTCGGGACGGATCTATTGGGTGATTTTTTTTTTTTTTTTTCAATTATCCTACGAGTTTACATCAAGGTTGCCGAAATCACTGAAAAATCTGTAATTTCACAGAATTTGTGTCAATGAACACAGAATATTTAAAAGTTCACAGATTTCACAGACTTTCTTAATTTTGAGTGGATTTCCAAAATTATCATTTTTTTGGCAGATATAAAATTAAGGTTTTCTACTATGAATTAAAAAAATAGCCACGAGTGCCACAAGTGTGGTAGTATCATTTACCAAACATTTTAAAAATTGGTTTGAGCAGTTAACAACAATCTAGACTACTGTCAAGTTAAATAATAAGAAATTCTAAAAAAAATACATTATTTGTTGGTATACGTTATTGTTTTTTCTAAAATAAGCGATTAGCACTAGAAACTTGAAGCGATAACTTTTTCAGCTCAACTAGCTGTTTAAATGAGTGATCCCTTACTTTTAATGATTTAGCGATTTAATTAGCGCCGCTAATTTTTTAGTCAACTTTAATAAGTTTTTTTTATTTAAATGTACATCTTAAAGATGCTGGATTAAGCTTGCCAGATTGCCCGGTTTAACCCAGACTTGCTAGTAAATTTAATTCAAAATTAGGGAAAGGTCCGAGCTTTCTGTAAAAACGCACGGATCCAGTTAAAACCCGAACATGTTTACATGATATTCTGGCAATATTTCAGACCAGATTTTTTTTATCAATTTTTGGACAAGCCCAAATAAAGCTGGCTTAGAAATCTGGAATGAATTGGAGGCAATCTTTAATAAGGACTTCACTGTGAATGCACTGTGGATGACACAGAAACAATAAAGTTATTGTACAAATTGAAACCAAGTATATATACACAGGTCAGGTTTAGGTAATAACAAATATTTAAATAGAAAATTGAAACCATGTTGCGTGGGAAAGAGATTATTCACCTTTAAGAAACTACTAAAACGCATCGAAAGTTCATGGAACTAAAAATGTTTGCAGTAGTAGTTTGCAAATACCAACAAATGGATCGATTAGAGAGTTTCCATTTTAAAATACACAGGATATCCTTTTTTAGTAAGACTGGAATAAACAGACCTTCAGTAGGTATTCTTGAACCAGAACTAGTCAAAGCCGGGAACAATTGATATCCTTTCCTCCTTCTCCAAGAGAAGCTAAAGCTGTTGAAATTTAAAATGCTGATCCGGTGATTTATAGTGGCCTGCTACAGTTTATGTGCGCGCAACTTCACTCTCTCTCTCTCTCTCTCTGTATCTCTCCCCGCGCAGTCTGACAATTTATTTCCCTCGCAGTAATTTGGGGTTGATGGAACGCACACGACTCTCCTCTTGGGTCCGCCCGTCCACAAAAGTCCAACACCCACCATGACCACCACCGACCCCCTTCGGAATCGCATTTTTTCCCTCCGCGAAAGGTTTTGGGGCGAAATGCATAAAATCTCCATCTTGTCATAAATATGTACATGTGGCAGATAAGCCATCGCTCGCTGGCTGGTTGGCTGCTATTCAAAAAAGCCTCGCGGGATGGAAGCGAAAACCATCAACGACGACGACGGCCCGGGAAACCGCTCTCTTGTGTAAGGAATAAGAAATGGGTACACAAATTATAAACGAACGAAAAGACGTCGATGGCCACGAGAAAAAAACAACAACGACAACAACAACGACGACGACGTCGAACGAAAACACAACAGGCCCAACAGCTACCTGAATTACTAAACACGCGTCTTATGTCTTTTGGATCCTCTGCTCTCGTGAAATGAAATTCCTCCTTTTTTTATTCATGCTTCTTCATCATCGTTGTTTTCTTACTCTGCCTCTTATTTCAACATCAGTGCCAAGCATCTCGAATGCTCTGCTTCAGCGTTCGAGCGTCGTCGTTTTCTTCTGCTTCTTGAACCCCGGTTGGTAACTTTTCGCTGCTTCATGCTATCCTTCTCGAGCGTATAATCTTGGTTTGCCTGATCTTTCTTTTCCAAGGTTCGTCTCGCGCGCTCAGTATCACCACACACCGGTTGTCTCCCGCTGCTGCCCCTTTGCTCCATCAGCGGAACCAGAGCCAGGCTATCTCGGGTTCGAGGCACACTGAGTTGGCCAAAACGATCCAACGAACGAACGAACGAACGATTGGACGAACGCGGACGGACGAAACGGCCATACCCTGCCAGGCCAGGTAGCCTGGCATTCCTGTGTGCTCTCTATCGCGTCTTTATGTCCCGAGGCAAATTTCCTGTTGAACAGCATTCATGGGCCCCGCGCTCTCGTCCGCGCCGCCACTCACTGCTGCAGCCCCATTTGGTGGGCACTTGGCTCTGGCTGCTGCGCTGGGGGGACTACGACGACGATGACGGTTCCCCTTGCTCTACCTAGTGTCCTACGTAGCAGCCAGCACACACTCGTTCGGGCCACCTTTTTCGTATTTCGGCTGTTGCTGCTGCTGCTCCTGACGCTTTGGATATTTCGAATCCTCGTTTGAGATCGCGATCATTGGCGTTCGGACAAGGAGGGAGTGCGTTTTCACAAGGGCAAATTTAAAAATATGCCTGCATCCCATGAAAATATCCATCTAGTTAGATTTTGAATCCTGATTAAGAATTCACAATAAGATTATAATATTTTTTCAAATAAATTTCCAACATCTATGACAATACACTTCTCCTAAATTGATCCAAAACCTTTGAAAAATTCAACAATTCTTCTACGACCTTCAAAGGATAGATATTTTTCACGGCTCTTATGCCATTTAAATCTATCTGGAGCGATTTGGATTTAGGCATAACATTTACATTTTATTAAGCTTAGATTGTAAGTTCTTCGTAAATAGAACTATCGCCAATTAACCCTCTGTTATGGCGTTTTCGTTTTCTCCACTGGCACGGGGGCGAACTTTTTCTTTATAAACAAACCAAATCGTCACCCGGGACGATGCAAATATATGGTTGCTACATTCACGCTCAAGCTCACCCCCAACACTGACAACTTTGACGGGTCGCAACCGCCTGCTTGAGAGTCAAAATTTGGGCAAAACTGATGGACTTCTGTATGGATAAACGAACAAGGTTGCTTTTGCCAATAAACGAAAACGATATAAAACAGTACAGAATTAAGCTCAAAAAATCGGAAAAATGATAAGAATCTTTCGATTGCTTTGATTTAGTCTAAATTGTTATTTTAAGAGCACCAAAGAGACTATAGTAAACAAAGAGGTGCCATCTGATCCCTTTCAGAATAATGAGCTTGCAACCCTGCTGTAGAGCTGCCTTTAGGACTGCTTAGTTCTGCTCGATAGGAATGACACTGACAGAAAATCAAAAATTCCAATGGTGACATTTTGTCTCTTTGTTTACTATAGGCTCGTTAATGAGCACCTAAATGCAAAGTTAAACGAATAGATTTATTTTTGATGTCATATTTTATTCGAGCTGAGAATACGCCTCAAAAATGTACCTGGAGGAAAGTCGGGTAAGACGGATACAGTGGGTAAAACGGACACTTCCAATATTTCGAACATTACAATGTTTCGCACAAATGTAATGATGGAAAAATGTTTGCGTGAGTGTAGGGGAAAGTCGGGTAGACGGATACAGTGGGTAAAACGGACACTTTCAATACATCGAAATATACAATGTATGGCACAAATCTAATGATGGGAATGTTAGTGTATCAACACTTTCGAGACCGTTTGTTTATTAACATCAAGCATGGTCTCATACTGATAAATAAAGCAAACAAATACCTTGAGAATCCACTATTCGATGAAATTTTCTCTCCCAGAAAAAGTTTATAACTCACAAAATTTTCGAAAATTTCAACCGTTTTCAAAGGTGGAGTGTTTATTAGGCTTCTCTTTAACCATCTGGAGGGAAATCGGCGAATTTCAATCGATGGAATTGAGCAACACTCGTTTTGAAAATAAAAATGGTACTGAGGCGAGTAAGACGGACCCTTTAAGGTCGGGCAAAACGGACACATAAGTTTTTCCAGCTATTTCAAATTCTTCATCGGTTTGACCCTCCATATGTCTTCATAAGATCTTGACAAGAGCAATTGTTGGTCGAAAAGAATTCAGCATCTCGAACAGGCCATAAAAACTGTTAAAACTGAAAACTTTTAAATACGGAATGACGAAAACCACAATGTTTCGCTTCTGGACTCGGACCAGCTGGTTCCGTTTTGGTTTAAACAAGTTCTCAAATACATTTCTCACAAAAATATGTTCTTTTACTGCAATTTTCTGGCAAAATGTACCTTTTTATGCAGTGTCCATTTTACCCGACCATTTAAGAAAAGTGTAATTTGCAAGCATGTTTTAGATTGCTATAAAAACAGTACCGACGAAGGAAATTTACTAGCTCTAGTGGTGAATGCTATAGAAAACAACCTAAACTGCCCATTTGCACGAAATCTGCGATGAAAAAGATTGATTGAAATTATTGCGATTTTACCTTAGGGTGTCCACCTTACCCATCTTTCCTCTTCTATTTAATAGATCTTTCGAAATTACATACATTCGTCCATAGACGATTTAAAATAAGTAAAATGGAAAAAATACATTTCTTATTTTGAAAATCCTGTAAGACAGTGATTTTCAAACTTTTCTACCAACGCCCTCCTGTCTCGATATTTAAGAGCTCACCGCCCCCCCCCCCCCCCCCCCTTTTGGAACAAATTTGTTCCGGAGAACAACAAAAATTGACAACACTGAGCCCTTCCACCGCTATCTTATAGGTTCTCAACGCCCCCTTGGGTACGGTAGGGCCCACTTTGAAGACAACGGCTATAAGCCTTCAGCAAAATAAAGCTGTGATTCCTGACCTCGAGAAGACTTTTTTCCGTTCCGGTTTTCGAAGAAGAAGATTCGATTTCTGAAGTAATCAGGTTGTAATCCAGACCTGAATCCTATTTTAAATCTTACAAGGTATCCGGTCTAAATGTGCCAATTTTCAATCAAATAATGGGCTGAAAACATGTAAAAGAGAAAAAGAAATAAAGGAACGAAATGCCTCCAAAACCTTGGATACTCCAACTGGGTTCCATTTTTTACTATAGAAATTTTCAGCTTTCAACTGGTTCAACTCTTAACTGACTTCATGCCAAACCAATTTTTTTTTAATTTATTCATCAATTTTTTGTCTTATTTTAAACCAGCTAATAATAAGTCTCAAAAGTGTGTGCCTTTTTCGGCATTTCATTTGCCTTCTCCTTTTATTTTTGTTAAAAAAAAATTTAATAAGCATTTCGATGTCATTTAAAGTTTATCACTGTTGACACACTTATCCATTTTTTTTTTAAATTATATATTTGGGTATTTTTATAGCACTTGTATGCGCAAATTTAAGGATGAATTTGAATTTGTTGTTTGGAATTTGAAAATGGACATCTACCACAATTAGCTTAGTTCGTATTTTCTCTGAAGAAAAAAAAACCCTTAATCAACAACGACGATTCCGCAACCAGTAACTACTGTTCTGTTCCAGGCAGAGTTTATACTTTATGATGCAAATAAATTGAGCATGCCACCATATCAATGGACAGCCGGACGAACAACCGAAGGCTGGGCTGGTAGCAGTTCCACAATCCTTTCTTTTGGGTCAAATCAACTGCCTCGGTTGTAAATCGTATACAACGAGAGCGGATTAAAGTCAGCGCAAAAAAGCGAACAAAAATTTGGAATATTCAAATATTTTGTGTTTTTTTCTCTCTCATTTTGCTTCTCCTAACTTTGGCGGTGCTCCCTTATGCTTCGGTCGATTTTGCGCGTCTTGCAACCACGAATGAATGTAACGTGCCCAAGTGGAGGCCCCAGACAAACAAGTTTTATTCGATATATGCGTCGTCGTCGTACAATAGTCGCGCAATGTGTCCACCTCCAATGGACCAAAGTATCAGCCTATCGCCTCTGCCTAGCCAAGCCCAAGCCAGCCCTCTTTGCGTCTCCTCCGAAGATATCTGAAATATCCACCGATCCGCGCCAGCCACTGGCACCCAATCGCGCGTCTCCTCCCGCGTCTTGTGGTCGCGTTTTGGTTGAACCCATACCCACATACCTCGCCGACTTTCGCTTGATGCTGCTCTGATGGTATAAAATGGGCCCCGCGAGTCGAGAGATTCACAAACCGGACTCGCCCATAAGCCTTGAACTCTCCCTCCCCGCCAGGCCGCGGGGTCTCACTTCGATCGGCCGGCCGAGCTGGGGGCTGAGACTGGGACCCAAATATGCACGCACATCGTTGTTGTCATCTGTATAGCCGCCCCGAAGCTGGCTTTTCACATTTTCATTCCTCAGCGGGAGGGCCTGGCCGGAGGAGAAATTTCCACCGCTCTGCTGCTGCTTCGGAACTCGCAGTTCCTGTGCGTTTGCAGATCGCGTCCAACTCCACGTGGACGTGCTACTTCCCTGCGCATTAGCTCAACCAACTCCACAACTACCGAATTCCTTAAGAAACTTCCACTCCTCTCCACCCGTCCTTGTTGCTGACCATTTGTGGTGCTTCCACCACACTCTCAAACACTCACAATACCCAATACCCCATGACTCCATCATCAGCCCAGGCCCAGGCAGCGACCCAAGAGCGAACAAGGAAAACAAACTCGTTAAAATTTTAATCGCCAGCGGCCAATTTGGGACCCGGGACCCGGTTTTCGCGACAGAAAATTTCGTACACGTTCCTTGTCGACGTCGTCATTCAAGTCACCCGTCGTCGTCGTCGTTTCCTTCCCGTTGTTGGACGAACGAAAATAAGAGACCAACAGAGCAAAAAAAAAGTCCAAAAGCTCTCGCCCAAAGGGGGGACCAGCTAGGGGAAGGACAGGGAGCAATGGAATCACTACTGCCGGACACCAAATTCCTGCATCCATATTCCCAAACTAACGCATTGAAGCGAAACGAAACCAAACGATTCAAGACATATGGAAAGAATATTTTCTTCTCGAAATCTGGAAAGAACCTGCACGAAGAAAAACGGGTCCGGCTGGGGGTAGGGAAGAAGTGAGCGGGCCTGTCGCGAAATAAAATCGAATTTACATAATCGATTTGTATTTGTCATCATCAATTTTACTTTTGGACATTGATTTTTTCATTCTTCTTTGTTGTTTTGTGCTTGAACCGAGAACCTCAAAGAGTCACCATCGCCAGAACATTTTGGATTCTTCTAGACTAACGCCTGTGGACTCTGCTGTGAATCAAATTTGAGGATTCGTATGTGTTTGAATCTTGAATCTTGAATCTGAATCTTGAATCTGAATCTTGAATCTGAATCTTGAATCTGAATCTTGAATCTGAATCTTGAATCTGAATCTTGAATCTGAATCTTGAATCTGAATCTTGAATCTGAATCTTGAATCTGAATCTTGAATCTGAATCTTGAATCTGAATCTTGAATCTGAATCTTGAATCTGAATCTTGAATCTGAATCTTGAATCTGAATCTTGAATCTGAATCTTGAATCTGAATCTTGAATCTGAATCTTGAATCTGAATCTGAATCTGAATCTGAATCTGGAATCTGAATCTTGAATCTGAATCTTGAATCTGAATCTTGAATCTGAATCTTGAATCTGAATCTTGAATCTGAATCTTGAATCTGAATCTTGAATCTGAATCTTGAATCTGAATCTTGAATCGGAATCTTGAATCGGAATCTTGAATCGGAATCTTGAATCTGAATCTTGAATCTGAATCTTGAATCTGAATCTTGAATCTGAATCTTGAATCTGAATCTTGAATCAGAATCTTGAATCTGAATCTATCTGAATCCATCTGAATCTCGAATCTTGGATCTGAGTACATGTTTGAGCGAAAAAATCTTCTACCAAATTTCGAACTATTATTTTTAGCATTTAGCTTAGCTTAGCTTAGCTTGATTGACTGCTCACATCCACCTGAATCATTGAACCCGAAATGCTCAAATATCAATTTATACTACCTAAATGAATTTCACGTCTGAAACAGATATTTTTAATTGTTAAATAATGATATAGTCGTTCAGTTCTAATTTTTCTACACAAAATGCATTTCGAAAACCATGATCGCAGGCGTGGCTTAGTAGAACGAATTCCACATCACCAATGGTTGCTACTCCGTGATTGACCGAGGCCATCAATTTTATACAAAGGTCAAAAGAATGGTACTTGGGATTAGTAGCTCATTCTCAATGTACAAAACTGATCCTCTCTCAATAGATAGTTAGGAAAAATATAGAAAAGGGATGAAAGATGTAACATTGCGCTTTAGGACCGAGGTCACCTCTGCATCCTAGCAAACAATTTTGTTTTGGAGTATGGTTGGAAGGATATAATCAGGAAACACCTTTGACAAGTGTGATCTAGTTTTTGAAATTCTATTTTCGAAATTGTTGTTTGATGGAAATACCTGAACTGGTACAAGTACATTCTTAACTTAAAACCATATTTCTTCGTTTTTCATGACACTTTTCAACACATCCAATTAACTGCCATTTTATCGCAATATTTTCACTCAAAATATCATACCTTTTTCTTAAATGATAGAATTATATTTTTATAGAAGCTGAATTGATATTATAGTCGTTAAGTTAATTTCTTAAAGCTTCTCTGATCTCGGCATGATATTAGTTTTCTAGTTTGGATGGAATGTATAAGCAAATATCACAACAAGCATAGGATCAATATTTTAGTTTTTAACTTGAAAAGAAATATTTCTTCGATTGAACAAACAATTTCGATAATTAAATCATTTTAAGCGACATAACTAATAAGCAGCCTTTTAGAATTGAAATATTTATATCGTTATTTTAGGAGTAGTTTTTTATGAAGAAAACTTTTTCAACAAATTAATTTAAGATATGACGAACAATTTTGTCATGTTTTCGTGCAAAACCTAGTCAATGTTCTGATATGATTACTTAAATGTAGCAATATTACCTAATGCAACCTCTTCATAATAGCAGAAATTATTGGTAACGAATATGATGGAATCAACAAACTGTTTCATTAAAAAAAATTCTTTTGATTGCTTATCATATCTCACTCTTTAAAAACCTTAACCTCCGAAGATGTACAAAATCAATGAAAAAAATTACGACTCATAAAAGAATTATTTTTCATTCGGCTCCATTGCTTATGCATTCGACAACAAAGAATCTTCTGATGAAATTCCTAGATTCGAAAATGTTAAACAGGGACAAATGTATCCTACAGAGTAAAAATCCTTTATAAGAAAGAAAATGTCAAATAATCACGTAAATCTTCAGAAAAAAATTGAGCCGCCTCAACATCTCTAGATTTAAAGCACCGGTTATCATCCACCTCTATGAAAGTTCTTGTGTCAAACTCTTTTAAAACAACTAGGTCAGTTTCAAAGGTCAGTTTCAACAAAGGTCAGTTTCTTTTCTTAGGCACTCTGTAACAAAAAAATTGACTGATTGTGCAGCAATGTTTATATTGAAACTTCAGTCTTTCATAAGAATTGGTTATGTGGTTGATTAGTACTTTCACAACGTAACTAAAGGAACCAGAACAAAATATATTCTCTTCAAACCTAACAAAAGAATTAACTGATTCACTCATAGAATGCCAGAAAAATAATGCAAACGCAAACGATAGTGGAAATTCTTTCAGAGATAATGCAAACCGTGCAAATAAAAGCAGTTCTCGAAATTGATTTTTGCAAAGCGAAATGACACAATCTCCTCCCCCTCTTCTTCTCCTAAAACAATACTAGAATTTTCCACTCTTTGCAGTCTTTCATATTCTTACGACAATCACCGAACGTTATTTAAAAAAATCCGGGGTGTTTGTTAATTGAAATTATCCCTGCCTCGATTGATACTACAGCTATCATGGACATTTTTAAAATAAATATTCTAAAAATCACCTTACGAAATCTAATAGCAAACGAAAACAATTAGAGTAAAAGAATACTTAGCTGAAAAATCCTTTGCAAATGCTATGAAAGGTAGAGTTGGTTTCCCATGATTGGTCACTTTTTCCGATCCAAGATGAACCATACGAATCCAATCGTCTTCGGATCAACAGTCCATCTTCCTTACCCTAGTTGATCTGTCCAAAAATTGGTAGGCAGGTTTTTTTTCCAATATTCTTGAATACTTTTCCGACAAAATGAAAATTCTTGAAAAATTTGCGGAGCTTGAAAACTTGACGTCAGTTGAAGCCACCGACTACTTTGATCCATCCGAACTATAATTTTTAGCATTTGATGATAAAGCAGATTGTTAATAACTCAATTCTTTTTTAAATAATTGACAGCAGTCAGTATTACAAACATTTTTTGAAATGGCAAAATAAGGAGTGTATTCGAAAAAGAATGCAACACTTTGTTTTGTGGATAACTTTTGACTGCATGGATAGAAATGTTTACATGTGCAAATTTTTGTGATGTTCTGTCAAGTTGTTTTTGAGAAAGCGCCATGTGTACCACCTATAGTTCATACTAAATTTACTAAATTATGAACCACCCTTTTTCTAATTTAAGGGTTTTTTTTCATTTTTTTTTTGTTTTCTGAAGTTGGACTTTCAAAACTACTCAAAATTTTTTATTTGATCGAAGTAATGACAATTTTAGCAGATTGTCCTTCTTCTTCTTCAATTACCAACATAGCCGAAACATGTAAGCATCCTGGAAAATAAAGGACTTGCGCGCATCATTTTTCTTTTCAACATAATATCTGTCACATTATAAACTGCATTGCAAATATTACTATGACCAGGCCAACCATGTGGTAATTACCGCAAAAGATACTGGAACCAAGGGAGAAATAAAGCGTGGAGTTCCCGGCCAAACGTTTCATATTTCTATGCATATGTATGTACCTACATTAGAGTGCCCCAAAAGACCGGACTTTTGAAAAAGTTATGCGCTGCAGGCTAAAATTGATCCTAGGCCTAGTTCAAGATCTCATGCGAAATTTGGGCCAGATCGGATCACGGGAAGGGGTCGCTCAAAGAGCCTGAAGTTTGTATGGGATTTTGAGACATTTTGTTCGGGAGAAACATGAATAACCAGTTTTTCATCAATAACTTTGGTTCCCGTCGGCCGATTTTATTCAAAAACGGGTTTTATTAAAGCCTAAATCTGCCTTAATATTTCATCCGAAGACTGCATTTCGATAAGAGATAAGATAAAAATATTATTAGGCTAACCCATTTTTGAAGTCTAATAACTTTTTTATCTTAACTCAAATCGAAATGCAGTTTTCGGAAGAAATATTTTTCATAATAAAGGCTTTAAGAAAACCCGTTTTTGAAAGAAATTGGCCGAAGGGGATCGAAGTTTTTGATGAAAAACTGGTTTTTCATGTTTCTCCCGAACAAAATGTCTCAAAATCCCATACAAACTTCAGGCTCGTTGAACGACCCCTTCCCGTGATCCGATCTGGCCCAAATTTGGCATGAGATCTTGAACTAGGCCTAGGGTCAATTTAAGCCTGCAGCGCATAACATTTCACAGGTTTTGAATTTCTCATACAAATTTAGGGCAGTCTAATGTACACGATTTTAAAATTGCAACTAAAACTTTTGATGTATTTAATAATGTTAAGTTTAAACAGTAATTATGGTTGGATCTTACCAATAAATTACATTGTCATCGACCGCAATTATCTATATAACTCTTGCTCGAGTCACGATCCGTAAGCTAAGATTGACAGGGCAAAAGTTGAGGCTAATTTGATACCGGAAGCAGTTTCAACCCAATTTTTTTCTCGTCCAACATTTTCCAGTAGATACATACATATATGAGTTTTCTTGGTAATTTTTCAATTTGCCTAAGTTTTTTTTTTTGCTTTATTGGTGAATATAAACCGTATAAGTTAAAAAAAACCGTTGTCGGTCTTCAGCTGAGTATAAATTTTTCACTGTGTGTGCTTAGTTACTGCCTTAACTAACTAAGCTCATTGACTACTACTCATGTAAGGAATAATTGTATTCACCTTCACGTTTATTTTCACTTGAATTTTATTTCGATAATACTTTTTTCACTTAAACAAGCAAATATTTTCCCCGAAGCGAAAATTTTTGACGTCCTTTCAGTCAACGCCTATTCGAACCTCTCTAGACACAAAAACAACATCCTTTAATCAACTTTGTAGGATCTATGGAAGTGATATTCAGTCTAGGAAAAAGGTCGCATTTGGAGGCATCCATTTTTGTATATTTAGCCATTCATTGTGTCAATAGTTATATAACACTGACTGAATCCAGCTTTCACAGATCGTCAGCCACCTCAAATGCTAGACATTTAATTTTTCATTTTTTTTTTATTGTTCATCTCCGGATAATCCATCAACGAAGAGTATCTGGTTTCTGGAAAACTGACAGGTGCCCGCTAAAGAGTCCGTTTTGCTGTCCTTTACGTAATTTTGCAAATATCTCTCTGCTGGCATTTCTAATATTTTGCGCAAGATTTGACCACCGTTTTTTTCTTCAAGAAATGAAGTCAGGCGTGTTCATAAGTCAGCTAGATGTACTAGTAAAAACATTTTTTTGTTACTTCCTTAATAATATTTTTTTATATGCGCTTGATCAATCTCTACTATTCCTTACCTTCATGAAATCAATCATCTTCACTCCACAAATAGTGAAATTAGAATGAGTTAGCACACATTTAGATCCTCTAGTTTTCCTCAAACAATTTACCGTTTGAGTTTTAGTCGAATAGTTGATATCTAGTTATTTTTTAGTCTCCAACTGGGACTTTCCTGAATTTTTCGTGATCCTGCCCAAAAACTTCATTCAATGATCTTCAGTATTGGGCGATATCTCAAAAACCACTTGACAGAACGTCACAAATATTTGCACATGTACACATTGTACTAGTAAGTAGCTTCACTGAAAATTTCATCATGAAAAATCGAATTTTCAATTCGAATTGACGTGAAAACAGCAGCAGTAGCAGCAGAACAAACTTCCGAAGAATGACAACGAATGTTTTACAACAATACGTCGTCTCCGGATGTCAACATGCTTCAGCTTCTCCGTTCATCTGCCCAATTGAGTACTGACCAGCTGGACTTACTGTCTTAAAGTCTTAAGACTAAAAGTCAACAACATGGCTATGAATCAAAATCCACCTACAACTTCGTACGCCACCATTGAATAGGACACCACAAACATTCCCGTTATCGAACTTCAAGCGTCGCTGCGGGAATGATGGAGTATCGCAGGTTTCCTCAATCATGACTGAGACGAAGTCCATCGATCTTAGTGACATTTCAGTCCCATTTATCGTACCTCCATCCCCGACTCCTAAGTATTTAGCTGTATTTAGCTGGTGTTCAGTCCCAGATCACGGAGGTCGCATTAAGTCCTATGACCTGGTCATCTGGGATACTCTTTGTTGAATTCATGGATCAGCCAAAAAACTACAACCGGCGACCTTTGCTACTACCTCGAATGTAGTACCTACCCATTGCGGCCACGAACGGACCAGTTTCTTTGAATTAGTCTCATCTAGTGCCTTCGAGGATCGTGTGAATCAACTGGCTCCCATCTCAGCCGATGATGATGAAGTGACTCCAGTTCTCTAAAGATTGTATCGTGATGCTGCTTCGACTCTGGAAGGATTAGAAACTACCGTTTGGGTTTCTCCAGTGGAACGCAGTGACATCTGTCGTCCCAGCCCTGAGTTCGATTTTAGCGATGAAGTCCTCCAGCCTGCATCTCCAGGCAAATATTCATTTTGTTTGCACACATCAAAGTTATCGAACAATTTATCGATCAATCAATTTCGTAATTTTGTGTGACTCTGGAGCTATCCAAAGTGCATTCGAATATTTGCTTTGTTAATAATAATACTTAGTTTCGATTGTTTCAGAATTTCGGACTAATACATTTAACCAGCCCTCAAATAAAGCTTAAAATCCCAAATTATGTCAAAATGCTTCGTTCAAACTCGGCCTAATTTATATTTTTAACGAATGGATTTCATCTGGATTGTTTTAAATTTGCCCCAGCATTTTCCCAGCTATGGGCCCACTCATTTCGATTATCACCCAATCATTGAATCACGCTTCTCGGCCAGCCAGCACTCATAACTTCGCAAGCCCACAATCAGCGATGTGGTCATCGTGAAATACCGCAGTTTGCAAAAAGTACTTTTCACACACTCGGGTGATATTTGATACACTGCATGCCTCGCACCACCCCATTCATGATGCGTTCCCACCTCTGCCTTCCCAGCACGCCTTTGATTCGTCAAACGCCTGACTCTGGTGGTTGGAATGATTATAGAACAAGTTTCGCTACCGTCGTCGTCAACCTTCCGCGTCTCGTCTCAGCTGCTTGCGCATGCCGTCAACCTTGCTCTGCGTATCCACCAGCGCCGCCCAGCCAGTTTTTGCGTATAGGTATACACTTTCCTAACGCAAACGTTTAATTAGCATGCATTCCGATCTGCTTCGTACGAATCGACGCAATCGATGACAACGACACAGTCAGCCAGCCAGCGTAGCGTAGCGTGTTGAAAAGTCGTCGTCAACTCGTGTAAGATCTGGCCTAGGTATTTGAGCGCACAGCACACACTAGTCAAGCAGGTACCGAATCCCAGCAGCAGCACGTACACTAGCACTGGTACTTACTTAAATACTTAGGCTTAGTGCTGAAGTTCGGTTTGTACCACACACAGAGGATCGATTGAAAACTGCGCACCAAATCTACGCGAGGCGCAACAGCTGTATTCTATTATCTCTGCTGCATACCTGACGCAGAGCTAAGATGCTGCTCGCGTTGTTGAGTTGCAAAAAAAATCCAGAAAAATTGTCACCATGCTTCGGTTAAGTAAAACATCGTGTTGTTCGGTTTTACTCCGAATGGTAAATGCACTCCAATGTCAATTAATTTCTTCGTTTCAAGAGTTTTTTTTTGCGATGGCTAGGACGAAATCTTCACCCGTTGAAAGGTTGGTGGGAAAAGAAACTTTTGATGGCAGAAAACTCTTTTCGCCCGACGACGACAACGTGAAGTAATGCGTCAATGATACGAGACAGGCGCCATTTATAAATATTTACTATCTAGCGTATGCATTCCATACACACTTCTCTGGGTTAGGGCTAAGCCACTTCGCAGCAGCATTGCTAATCGAGAGAGAAACACATTTATAGCTACCCAACAACTAACAGTCAATTATTTTTTCTGCTCAGTAGTGCAAATTATGTATGTAATGGAATCGTTCCCATGATTGCTCATTAATCGGTTTCATAACTTAATATGCCTATCCCATCGATGTGTGTATCATATTAGCACCTATCCAAAAACGAGTTGGGTACTAAAGCGATGATTTATCTTTACAGATGGCGAATATCTGTTTGCCGATCCCGAGAGCAAACTGTCCAAGTATGGCCCCAAAAGCTGGCGTTCATCTCACACCCATGTAAGTGTCGGCACATTTCTAGAATAATCATTCAAGCACCCTCTGATATGTTTTATCATATTTAAATATATATTTTTCTCCTAGGGGTTGGATGCCAACGGAAAACCTCTCCTGGAGCTGCATTTTCGGGTGCAGTTCTACATCGAGAGCCCACTGATGCTGCGCGATGAAGTATCCCGGCACAACTACTATCTGCAACTCAAATACAATGCCATCAATCGGGACCTCCCGAAAGACTGTTCCGAACAGTCGCTGTTGCTGTTGGGTGGCCTGTCGCTGCAAGCCGAACTAGGCGATACGGTAGACGAGAATGCGGCGGAAGCGGGAAGCAGCACCAGTACTACGGGTGTATCCAGCAGTAGCAGTAACAGTATCAACGTCGTCGTCGTCGAAGACCCGGGCAGTATTGTGAGCAATGGCAGTGCCAACGATACCAGCAGCATCAACACCACTAGCACCACCACTAACTCAAATACCGGCAACAGTGGCAATAGTTCGGAGTATTTCCGACCGGATGAATTCATCAACCCGGCGTTGTGGACTACATGGGGTATCTCTGCCCTCAGTTCTTGCCATCGAGAAAATCGCGGACTGTCTAGGGCTGACGCAGAAACGCACTACATTCGCGAAGCCTGTAATCTCAACGAGGTCATCAATGCGCACGTATTCCGCATGAAACAATCGAAAAATGAACCCGGTAACGGATCGGTTTCCCTAAGCATCTACGCAAAAGGTATCAAAATTACGATGGACAACTCAACCACCATGACGTTCAACTGGCCTAGCATTAGCAAGCTGAGTTTTGACAGGAAGAAATTTGAGATTCGTTCGGGTGACAACAAAATCACACTATATTCAATGAATGATGACAAAAACAAAATGATATTAGCTCTCTGTCGAGAGACGCATCAATTTTCTATGAAAATTGCTCCTAGATTGACGGAGGCAATCAAACGGGAAGAAGAGGAAAGCAGCTGCATTCACGGATACCCTTACCTGTACTCGCGAGCTTTGAACTTACCATACAAAAGTAAAAGTGATCAGAGAATATCAGTTATATCGAGTACAAGCTCTAACACTACCTCTGGAATAGTAAGTGACCGGGTGCATTCGGAAGATGAACTAGAGATCATGATCAATACACCACCTTCTGCAACGCTAGCAGCTCCATCTACAGAAAGTCTTGCATTGGCTCATCTACTCGATTGTCCCAGCGTGAGTCGACAGACTTCATCGGTAGGTCAGGTTTCTTTGAAAGATCTGGAAGATACATTAGCTGCACTATCAGTACGATCCAACACAACCGTACGTTCCATCGGCAGCGATAGCACAGAAACGAAAGAAAGATCTACGAAGGAGTGTGAATCATCACCGTCTTCACAACACAACATTGGCTCGCAATGCTCGTCAACGTGCAGTACTGTAGTAGTTGCCACTGACTGTATCAGTCTTCCCACAAGCAATTCTAACGGCCCCATAGAAAGACGACAAACATCGTCTTGCAGTAGCCTTGAATTAGAATACAGTCACACAGCCCAGAATAGTACGCTAAGCGTAGCGGCTAGTACATGCTTGGAACATGACGTCAACGAAGAAGAGGAGGAATCCAACTCTGGCGTCTACACTCTTGCACATGTTCCGCCTACCGAAACCAGTGGAGTATATACCATGAATTCCAGCGAAATGACTGGTCAATCTTCTGAAATTGCTGAATCGGAATCGCACGAAAGTTCTCACTATGGGTGTTTCCAACCATGCCAGAGTGAAATTGCGGAACCACTAGAACCCGTTGATTCTGTTGATGGGGATTTCCGACCTCGGTTGGATAGCGACATTGCTGAGTTCAGAATGAGATCTGATTCAAACGTTTCGGCAGCGGGATCTTTCCGAGGTGATGGTAGCGATCCGACAGACAAAAAGCATGCTTTACTTAGCGCCGAAGAGCTGACGGATCTGATTGTTGGTCGAGGAACGTACCCATCACGCAAAACAGTCAGTCACACGCTGGACTCGGATTGTGACTACGTGACCCTTCCGCTACCCCTGGAAGGTGAAAGCTATCTGCAAGGCAGTGAAGATACGGCTCCTACTGAAGATGAATACGATGACGATGTACTTCCACCTGCTCCGCCAAAACGAATAGATAGCAATATACAATCACAACGGCAATCACTCTTAAGTCTTACTAATGTTGATGAATCTCCCCCACCTCCACCTCCTCCCTATAATGCTCATCATGAAACAACAGGCTTACGAGGACCAGACATTCGACCGGATGAAGCTCCCGTAATTCCATTGCGAGATCCTCCGCCATATCCACAAAAGCCACCCAACATGATCCGAGAACGATCGATTATATCTCCTCCGAGCACACAATCAGTCCCAGAAGAGGCCCCAGCTCGTTTTATCACAACCAGACCTCAAATAAACATACTGAAAGCTCACACTAGTGTAGTCGGTGATACTGCTAAACCTAGCTATGCGGCACCTACAATCAATAACATAGGTAATCTTTCACAGTCACCAATTCCATCAGCACTCACGGCAACAACAACCAATGGAATCGGCATTCCGGTCGTATCATACCACAAAACGATAGCCTCGCCTCCACCACCATACCCGGAATTGTCAAAACCATCACACCGTACCTGTGTTCTGCTACCAGTACTAAAACCCCGCCAATATCATCCACCACCTCCACCCACAATGCCCAGACAACCTCCACCCCCACCACCCGCACATTCGCTGGCCACAGTCTACACCGGTCAGTTGGCTCGTTCCCAAATAGAGCTCTACCAGCAGCAGCTATACAGCGATGTGGACTACGTTATCTACCCCATTCAAGACCCATCGATCAGTCAGCAAGAATACCTTGATGCAAAGCAAGGATCGATCCTGGCTGCCATGGCTCAAAGCCCACCTCCACCACCATATTTGGCATACCACACAGTACGAGCTAACAATCGAAGCTGGGATGCTTGCAAAAATCACGCTATCTACAGAAGCACACCTTATCTCTCTATGGCGTTATCGTCCAACTCACGCTATGCATCTACACAAAATCTTTCGGATACCTACGTTCAACTACCGGGAGCCTATTCACCTCTCTACAGTCCTTCGGTAGCTAGTCTCTGTTCATCATACGAACCCCCACCGCCTCCACCCCTTCGACCTAGACCGGTCTCAACAAGCTCTTCGTCCATGTTCGTAAGGTCCCGGTCGGACGATAACATTCTCAACTCGGTAGAAAGTACACCGAAACTCCGCAGACTTCCCCCGCCGCCTCCACCCTACGAAACCCGGAAAGCCATTCGCAAACCACCAATACCTCTTCCGACTCCAGAAAAGCACAAGGCCTCAATACCAACAAAAGCTAATACTTCTCCAGAAAAACCTCCTGATGGTAAGATACATTTTTCAAAATTCCGTTTAAAGATAGAAACTAATCTCTCCGATTTCTCTTACAGTTCCGGCTAAGCCAACTCCGAGCAAACCCTCGGGGCCGAGTGCCAAACTTCAAGCTCAGCTCAGGAAGCAGTATCCCGACTTCGATTGCAGTACTTTGAACAGCAACATTGACATTAAAACGCTACGCGAGAAAAGTAAAAATCTCGACCTGCCGCTCATTTCGGCTCTCATGCACGATCGTTCGCTTCTGAAACAAACCCGTGCCTTCGTCATGCCTAAGCATCCGAAAACTGGCGGCATGACAAATCCGGCCCTAGTTGGATCCCCCGGCACACCTCCCGGCCTTCAGCAAAGCTCTCCACTACACAAATCGAAATATCCGGTGTCCGGTTTGAGCACCACCCAACTTGCCAAGCCCCGCAAATCATCCATCGTTAGCCATCGTCATCCGAACGACAAATTACCGCCGCTGCCGGGTCAAACGACAACCGAAGGCAACAACTACGTCATGGATCCGACCCCGGCCAAACAGAAGAGCTACAGCTCATCGCAACCCAGTGCCTGATTTGATTGAACGAAGAAGCAGCATCAGTTAAGAAAAACTAAACAAAACAAACAAAAATCAACCGATAGACTTACAAATTGAAACATTTTGTGTCATGCTACATGAATAAGCGCCAATTGTCCCTTTTTCACCTCGTATCAATTCAAGAGAGAAACTTGCATTTTTATAAAATGGAATATTAGCTCATATGACGCGATGAAATTAGCCACGCGGAAAATCGATAGGAAGTTTTTGGAACGAAATTTCTTTCTACCCCACCGATAAAGAGAGCTCTTTCGTTGTTTGACAACTTTTCATCTTTCCAATGATTTATCAGCACTTCCCAATGACTTTGTTCCAAACTTTCTTACGATTTTCTTCCTTTCTAATCGGTAAGCTCAGTGAAGCTTATATCTAGTAAAAGCAATAATAACGAACAGAACAAACCAACCCGTACCCGTAGTGCAGCGTAGAAATTACAGACACTTCTTTCAATATTGAAAAATTCTCAGGATTCGTTAAGAAAAGGTGTAATTAGGCATACCTAGTTTTCATATTTCCTCTGTAGCTTTAGCATAAATTTAGTGTAAATAATCGAGACCTATCGAGAGTAAAGGCGTACAGAAATACCGTTAATTTTAAAGAATGGATTTGGTTGAAAATGTTTTAGAAGAGCATATGCTTAATTTGGCCGATCAATTTTGAATGTACTTGAGCGTTAGGTTTTAACAGAAGAGAAAAAAAACAACAGGAGAACGTGCCAAATCTGTTACTCTTGATTGCAGCAGAGGGTGTATGCTAATATGCAACATGCAACTAGCCTAGCATAGGATACAGTAAATTTCAACTGCACACAAGGAGGACAAGACTAATTTGACTAGCGTAACAAATTGAGTGAACGTGTAGGCCAATGTAATCTCCCCAACATTTGATGGTTGAAGTGAACGATTGCAAAGTACTAGCTAAGTGAAACCCCCTGCGAATTTTTTGATGTAAAATGTCCACGTAATAATGCTTTGAAACACTCAAAGTGAGTAGCCATATTTATACACTGTAGAGATCGCGCGAAAGTAAGATTTTTGATCTAGCAATCTTGGAATCTTGCAAAACATCAAAAACCAACCAGGGGCATACGTTACGATGAAAGTAAAATTTTGCTCAAATTACTTACGGTAGAAAACTTGTTGATTAAGAAGTGCACGAGTGCATTGGTTTAGGTTACGATGAGTTCTATTTAAAAGAATTTTTTTTTTATTTTCGAAAGCAACTGCTCATTGAGCGGGTCGGTTTTTGTGTGTAGGGAATCACTGATTTAGAAGAGAAAAAAAACGAGTACGAACTGTTTCTAGGAAGTAGTAAAGTAATCGTTATGTTTTTTCCTAATAGATATTTTAAAAACATATTTTATTAACATTCTCTCTACTCTATACAACACAGTTAAGGTTGACATATGTACAGAACATTCTAGCATGTTAAGTAACGTGTAGTTTAGATATTATTCGAATTTTCTTCTTTATAAGAAAAAAATCCATAAATAAAAACAAAATTAAATTAAAAAGCTTGCCCTTGGCGGGTGTACTTTTACTTGTGTAGTCTCACAATCACGGTCTCCAGGGGTCCCACTTCAAATCGGTCGAAATATATCCTGTCCCGTTTGGTCGAAGAACCGGCCACGATTTCGCCACTGTAGAACATTGCGGACAAATCCAGAGACACATTCTTCTCGCCAAAGTTGGTTATTGCTGCAAATGAATGTCTCCTCGGGTACCATCTTTGAATCACCAGTACATCATTCTGACTCGATTTCACATCCGTATTTGGAAGGACCTGCTCTTCCTTGGTCACGGCATTTTGGTATATCGATGGTGATCGTTTTCGCAGAGCTATCATTTCAACTACCAACTCTAAATGATGATACGACGAGGATTCGCTTTTCGGTAGCCACGGGAGGGTTCCTCGACCGGTAAACTGATTCTGATGGCCGTCCCAACTCATCACCGATAGGTGATGTAAATGCTTAGTTTCTTCGTGTTCGCCAGTAGGATCGTGAGCTTCCTCCAGCGCTATCTCATCTCCATAGAAAATATTTACCGTTCCCGGGAAAGTTAACTGCATCAGTGTTGCTGCCAACGTCATATTCGAGCTAGTGGTTGAACTCAAACGGCGGTCATGAACGCTTCCCAAACTCCAATGAATCCATGGGTGTTCAACATCTCTCAGAATGTGTCCTGCGACAGCACTGCGAACTGTATTGGCAATAGAATCTGTTCCATTTGCGACATCCAATCGCACATCAACCAGATCCACGTGATTCAAAATATCTGTTACAATCGAACCGGGAACTTTATCGATAAACTCCTTACTAACCATCAAAACGCGATCACCACCCAAAGTGTACTTCCATTCTTTGATATTCTCCAGCAGTAGTGGGTCATCGCTAAAATGTTCCAATCCTTTTACATAGAATCCATCAATTCCTCCGCGGGCCAACCAGAAACGAAATACCGTTGTCACAATGTTCTCCGAGCCCCTTGCATTAATAGATCTGGCAAGCCGAAGATATTCACTGGTGGGAGCTTCATCGGTACGATTCGGTAAATGATTTACATCGATAGTCGGTGGATTCAGGTGATCAATAAACGGGAAAATCGGCAAATCCAAAATCAACGAAATATTTCTCTCATGAAGAACTGCAGCCAGCTTCTGCAAATCCTCAACTTTCCCCAAGACTTCATCGACCGCCGTCAGTGAGGTAACATCTTGAAAGTGATCCGGATAATGTTTCGATGGGAAAATTGAGTTCAGCCGCACTGCTGCCACTCCTAGGCTTTTGAAGTATTCCGCTCGTCCAATGAGGCCGCGAATATCCCCGAGACCGTCATCGTTGGTGTCCTGGAAACTTGCCGGGAAAACTTCGTAGAATACGGATCCTTTATACCAAGCGACACTGAAAGGAGAGAAAAATTGTATAAACATCAGTTTAGAGATATGTTCATAGGTTTGTAGTACACATTTTAGCAATACAAAAACTTCAATCCACTGAAGATGTAATAAATCGTTGACTGGACTAGTGCCTTGCTAATGAATGACATAAATATTGATCGTGAACGAACTCCTCACAAACTTGTATCCATGGGATTCGAAATTTTTGCAGACGACGTAATTATAATAGTTTGGAGAAAACATGAGAACGTATTTGAAATCCCCAGAAACCCTTCCAAAACTACTGTGATAGCATTCACTATGAACAGCTTTAAAACCCCTAACATTAGTTTGGCAAGTGCCTCACTACGAATCCCAGCTGATATATTTAGGCGTTATACTAGACTCGAAGCTATCATAGAATCCGTAGATAGAGCATGTAATAGCCAAGCCTACAATAGCCCTGTTGGTCTGCTTTAAAGAAGTAGGAAAAAATGGGGACTAAATCTTTGGGCTTTGTATTTTTTTAAAGCACTGTTTCTATTTCAACCGTATGTGATTGAAATATTTCTATTTTTGCGTCACAGCATGCTAAACTACAACACGTGTTGTTAAAGACTTGAGTGTTACAGATCTTGAAAATGTTTTTGCATGGCAAAATTTTCAAAATGTGCTAAAAGTGACAAATTTTTTACCACTTTTCCCAACACCAGTGAACTTGCTCTAAGAAACAGAACGTAGTACCTGGAGACTCTCCAAAAACAACACTCTTTATGAGGGAAATCTTACGGGTCATCTAAAAATGCCGAAGAAATTTAAAATAAACTCACTTAATGAAAATATTTGCGATTGAATGGAGCCCGTTTTCAAACTAGACATACAATACAATGTTACTAATAACTACACCCACAAATCAGATTCTAGTTCAATAATGACCTTCCTTGGAGGTAGAGTTTTCGGTATAAGATTCAATGCTGACCAGCAATAACAAGCTTTCTCGTAGCTGGCATTGTCCTCTCTGCGTAACCGCATTGCATATGTCTGAAAGAAAAACATAAACCATATCCCATTACAAGACAAAGCAGGATAAAAACAATCTACCAGCAAGGATATTGTCGAATGATAAACCGAGCGCAGTGTGAATGAATAAGAATTTTGCGTTTTGAAGCGTGAGATAACACTTCCATCGAGGTTGCACTAATTGGTCGCGAGTGGATCCAATAAATCGAAGTGATAATAAATGATGGGTGATGGTTTTCCCCAAATAATGCAGCCCTCAAAGCCGACAACAGATGCAACAAGATGCAGTTAGGAAGCTTCTACACCGTCAAAACCAGAGGGTCATCCATGGAAACCCGCGCTGCTTGGTAACCACCCCGATCGGTAGCGACGCCCGACGAATTGACGAAGGCGAAGCGATCGTGTCCTCACTACCAAAAGTAACATAAAACTGCGAAGTACAAAGTGTACAGGTAAGCCATGGGACGCCGAGCCGCCATTTTGTTCCCGCTGAAAGACGGAACACTAACGTCAAATTCGATCATTTGGCGGGACAACAACCCTTTGTCCCTGGTCTGAGATTCTGCATAGGCATAGGTCAAGATCGTCACGCATAACCGATAACCTAAAAAGGGTCATACGTCGAAGGTTGTGGTCGATTCCGAACTACGAACCCTTCGAACCGACCAACCAACCTTCCCAACTAGTTTCTTCATCCTCCATTCCTCGTAGCCGAGTTTCCCGGAAAGAACCTCCCGGTTTTCGGTTGGTATTGGACCGACAGAGCAGTTAATCAGTAGCAGCGTTGCCCTCGTCGAAGGTCCGCCATCTTCAAAACCTACAATCAGGGCTTGGCCCAAAAAGGTACCGTAACCATCTAGGGACATTACTTTGTTTGTGAATATTACCGAAAAATAGTTGTGGCAAATTGTGTATAAAATTATCGAGAAATGCATATTTGGAGGTTTCCTGATCTTGTAGTTTGAACTCCTTTCGATTTCCTGTTGCTAAGCGAGTCGCCCTGAGGCCTGATAAAGGGAGTCCCTGTAACGCCGGTGGGATGGTAGGTTTTATATTTACACGTTGGGTTCGATTATCACTTTATTTTTTTTTATTTTGGGAGGGATAAATGATCCAATACGATAAAAATCCCATACAATGTTTTTCTTGTTTCGCTTGAATGTAGTGATCATGCCTAATTTCGCTTGGGAGCTCGATTCTTTATGCCAGTAGTGCTTTTCTAGACATTTCATCTTTGGTATAGTACATTTTTCAGCGTATTTTGGGCATAGAGTTAGCGCTGAGCGGCATCGAAATTATGCAATCTCTTTTTTGGGTGTATAGTAAATGGTGTTAGTCAGCTGGGCCTGCGGTTACTCCCAGATCGATAAACTTCAAAAATGTATAAAAGAACAAGAGAGGGGGTTTGGACGTAGACTCAGAATCTCAATTCCTAGGGGAACAGTATCCCAGACTGAAATTCAAGTAACTCTAGAATTCACTTTAGCCTGTTTGAGTGGATACAGGTACACAAGTATCTAGATGTTCTCCGACAGCCGGGCGCTCTTCGAGCACCAAGTTCGTTCACTTGTTACTCCTAACTAGTATGGAAGTATATTGTTGCACTAAGAAACCTGGCCATAAGGAACAGACTATTTTAATTCTTGGTTCCAGTCCATTGCGGTATTCTAGGGAACGAACCAACAGACTAGCTAGCTAGGGAAGGATTTCAGGGCCTGATGATTAGACCTGAACCTTTCTGAGGAGTATAGAAGAGTGCTTTGACTATGAAGTTCAAGAACTTTGAAAGCTCCACCTTTGTATAGCAGCTCATGCGAAAAGATTCATTGAAATAAGCACATGACTCTCCAAAAAACATGTTGAACTTAAGTTCCAAGCAAACATTTTTGTAGCTTGCTCTTATGCTGTTTTAATACACGTTCCATATACATAATATAATAATCGGATGGAAGTTGAAAAAAACAACGTTTACCAACCAAAGTGGAAACAATATACAACATACATAAATTTCATTTCTTCTCAAGCGACGAAAAACTACACCAACTGGGTGTTATCCGGAACCTCATTCGTACCTTTCGGAAAAATGCAAGAGAGTGCAAGATTTTGCTCTGATTATCTTCAAATCGTTGCCAGCGAAAATATTTTCCAGTTCTTTCGTTGGTCAGTATTAATCAATTCCTATCTGATTTTCAGCCATCTGGATGCACTGCAGGTTGCAGAGAGAACAAGACGATGATTTTCTCACTTGAAGACGGCGCAGGAGCAAAATCATTTCAAAATTAACAAACATGGCGGACTTTCTGTTATATCCTATTTAACCTGAGTTCAGACGACATTTTATACGATCTTTTCACTATGCAGTTTGAATTGCGATTCACAATTGTAGGCGACTTAAGTTATCATTTCTGATACGATTTCATTTTCGCTGGGTTGGCACGAGTTAAGTACTTACACAGATCTCTTGACTGACCATTGTTCAACAAAACAGCATCTCAGAAGGATAAACATTATGCAAAACGGTGCAATTACTACGCCCTCCTTTGACGGAGATAGCGTACATTTGGGGCCAAATTATAATGGTAAAAGCATATGGTTGCAAATTAGTCCTAAGAAGGATTTATATTACACATAAATCTTTGATATCATGCCCGATTGGGACAAGATGCTTAATCAGCAATCAACTGTCTCTACAATCAACAGTTTAGGTGAGCCTGTTAGGATATATTATGGCGTCAACACCAAATTTTACTTCGGGAGTCAGACTTTCGACTTCCGAATTTACTTACGACCAAGACTAGATTGTATGAACTAAAGCTATGATCATTTACTATTCGGACACTTTATTTCGGTGATAGCTACGTTACTGGAGCTTGGATATGCAAACCTTTAGCAGTGTTGTGTTCAAGGACTAATAAAATCGTGTACACGAGTGGCGATTCCCGCTCGTCTACGATTTTTACCCTTAAAGGTTCGCCAAAGCGCGAGCAGGCTGTGAAAAAAAATCCCTTAGGCTCGCGAACCATAGGAAACACGAGCGAGGCAGTCCAACCAACAGACGATTCTTTTGGATTTTGAATCCTGTCTCGCTCGTGGAAATCGTAACATACATGAAAATTTTTCCCCGCGATTCTGGCTCACGAACCATTTAGCGAAAAGGTTCATGAACTTTTTTTGGGAAGGGAACGCGTGGTTATTCGATTTTCTTCCGTAGGCAGGCTGTGCGTCTCTTTAGGTACGCGTATGGGTAATAAATTGTGCTTCAAGCAGCAGCAGGAAGTTCTTCATTTTCCGCTGTTCTTTCAATTATTGTATGGAATATTTATGTTTTATTTTTAAGTTTGTTAAAAAACAATTTTTTTTAGATAACTTACAGCGTTTCAAGATTAATGAAACTCTAAATATTAGATCAAATTCATTCTGCCATGTCAACTCCTGGGTGGTCAATTGAATTAAACAAACCTTCTTGACCAAATTATGGATTAGAATGGACACAAGAAGACCCTAAAGATGATTTTTAACAACCGTTTAAGGAATAAATAATCAAATCAAATCTTAGAGCCTCACAATTTCATCCAAATCACTACATTTCTGTAGTAGAGGTTCAGTGTAAAATGCCATAACTGTTTCTTAAATTTGGAAAAGACAACCACGATTCCATTTGTAAAGCTTCAACAAGAAAACATATGCATACTAGGGTGTCCCAAAATTGCATAACTTCTGGGAATCTGGGGGCTCACCCTCCAAATGGTAGATTAGGATGTGCCGAACAAACTTTTGTATGGGGCCGACTAAAAAAAATCATGTTTAGAGGTTCCGCAAGCGCGATCTTTAAAAAAAGTCCACTTTCAAAAGATTTGATTTTAAATAAATTCTGGGTCCAAAAATTTTCATAAAATTTAAATATTTTATATTTTTTTAATTTTGTTTGAGTTAAAAACTACACGTAAAAAATACAAAATGAACCAAATTTGTATCAAAATGTAAAACTAGCAAGCTATTTTCATGGAAAAAAAACTTTTTGGTCCAAAAATTTTGAATTCAACTAACCAAAATGTGTACCAAGCGTAGAATATTTTTGATACCAATGCCATAAAAAGATGCGGATTTTTGTGCACTTAAACTTAGCTGAACAAAACATGTGGTTTGTATCAACGTGTGAACAGCTATTCACGATTTAATGCTTAACAAAAATCACAATTTAGGATATTTTTTATTTAATTTATCAAATTTGTCTTAATAAATACCTACTTTAAAATCAAAATACTTGCAAAAAAGGACTTTGATAGTTTAAAGGAGTCATCAGAAGGCCATATGCCGAATTTGAGCAGAATCGGATAACAGGAAGGGGTTGCACTGAATCTCAATCTTGAAAGAGATTCTGAGACATAGTGTTCTTAAGAAGCATAAAAAACTGGTTTTTCATCATACATTTTTGTCTTTATAAATCGATTGCTTGGTTATGTAGATTTTATTAAAATTTCAATTAAGACTAACATTTCACCTGAAGACTGCAACTCGATTGGACTTAAAACAAAAAAGTTATGGCTGTTTAAAGATTGTATTTTGGTTACAAATTGTCCTGTAAAACTCAATGAGTAAAAAGTACTCATTGTGTGTTAAACGACAATTTGCCACAAAAATACAATCTTGGAACAGCCATGACTTTTTTGTTTTAAGTCCAATCGAGTTGCAGTCTTCAGGTGAAATGTTAGTCTTTATTGAAATTTTAATAAAACCTTCATAATCAAGCAATCGATTGGTAAAGACAAAAATGAATGATGAAAAACCAGTTTTTTATGCTTCTTTAGAACACTATGTCTAAGAATCCCTTTCACACTTTAGATTCAGTGCAACCCCTTCCTGTTGTCCGATTCTGCTCAAACTCGGCATATGGCCTTCTGATGACTCCTTTAAACCATAAAAGTCTTTTTTTTGCAAGTATTTTGATTTTAAAGTAGGTATTTATTAGGACAAATTTGATAAATTAAATAAAAAATATCCTAAATTGTTATTTTTGTTAAGCATTAAATCGTGAATAGCTGTTCACACGTTGATACAAACCACATGTTTTGTTCAGCTAAGTTTAAGTGCACAAAAATCCGCATCTTTTTATGGCATTGGTATCAAAAATATTCTACGCTTGGTACACATTTTGGTCAGTTGAATTCAAAATTTTTGGACCAAAAAATTTTTTTTCCATGAAAATAGCTTGCTAGTTTTACATTTTGATACAAATTTGATTCATTTTGTATTTTTTACGTGTAGTTTTTAACTCAAACAAAATTAAAAAAATATAAAATATTTAAATTTTATGAAAATTTTTGGACCCAGAATTTATTTAAAATCAAATCTTTTGAAAGTGGACTTTTTTTAAAGATCGCGCTTGCGGAACCTCTAAACATGATTTTTTTTAGTCAGCTCCATACAAAAATTTGTTCTGCACATCCTAATCTACCATTTGGAGGGTGAGCCCCCAGATTCCCAGAAGTAATGCAATTTTGGGACACCCTAATGCATACGTATCAATGATTTTTGGATTGAAGTGAATATCATAAAAAAAATTGATGAATTAATTCAATTTTAAAAGAAGAGTTTTCAAGTAATTTTTCTTTAAAAAAAACTTTTTTTTCGGGGTTTTGGCTTTAGGGATACAAATATCTACGGAAATTTGCTTTTTCGCCACCTTATCGGATTCACATGCCTCTAAAAGGATGAAGAAACAATGAAACCCTTAGTTCCGAAGGCTTTTGCAGAGAATTGAATTCTTTTTAACTTATAAGAAGACGAAACAATTTTCCAAGAAGAGAAAAAACCCGAATTGTAAGAGTGCGTACTTTATTTTGTCCAAGCGAAAACGGACTTCGACCACAATTACGGAAAAGCAGTTTTTAAATACTACAATAAATTCATGTTATTCTTAATTCAAATCTTTTTTAATAAAAAAAAATCTACTTATACATCATTTTCTATCAATGATAAAAATCGATAGAATTAATGATACGTCGGAAAATAAATTACGAATTTGCATTGTTATTTTCCGATTATAATAATCTCTAACATTAACTCTGAATCCGATCTTGATCTTACTACTGGATTTGAAATCATCGTTTATTGCCTGAATTTCCTTCGATTGAGCTTCTTGAATTGATTTCTGCAATTTTTTTATCTACCATTTTTTCGTCATTTTTATTTACTCACTAGCTGATCTCATACGAACTCCGTTTCGCTTTAAGCTTGGAATATGTAATGAAAAGATTGTTTGAAAACGCCAATTGCCAAGGAATTTCCATAGGCACTTTCGAATTCATATTTAGCAATAATTGCAAAAATTTTGGACCATAACTTTTTCTGTCGTCTGCTACTTAATTTGAAAACAGGAATTAATTGAATGTGCCAAAAACCCCCATGTATAAATTTCGACTCGATCGTTGCATAACAACGCAATTGTTGCCAAAAAGTTACACCCCTTTCGACCCTTGGCAAAACGTTTGCAATCAGGAATCGATTGCCTGTCCCTAAAAACTACCGAGTGCTAATTTTCATCCCAATCCGATGTATGATAACGACGATATTGCAAATATATTGAATGTTAATATGGACGATCCCCTTTGCCGGCCTTTTACACTGAATTCAATAATTTAAATCGATTGCCCGTCTCTCAAAACTCTTGTATACCAATTTTCATCTGAATGTATAATCATGCATCCGATGTATAATAACGACAATATCGCATAAACAGTGAAATTTGGACGACCCCTTTGGCCGACCCCTGACTTTAATTTGGATAAGTGAAGTCAATTGTTTGTCCCTAATAGCTCCAATGTGCAAATTTTCATCCCAATCAGTTGTTTAAAAACGATAATATCACTAAGATATTATCAATACTACTGTTATGATTTGTTTTTGGTACATCTTTGTACCTGAAAATATTCAAATTTTCGAAGGTTATGGAAAGAATTAGAGAAACATGAGGTATCAAAGAACGAAAGAACAACGGCTCACCGGCAGGACTTGAACCTGCAATCTATGCTTCAGTACAAAGGCGCGTTGGCCAATTTCACAACGGTGATTATTGAACATGAAATTGGCTAACGCGCCTTTGTACTGAAGCTGAGATTGCAGGTTCAAATCCTGCCGGTGAGCCGTTGTATCTTTTTCGAAAGATTCATGATATTTACGGCTTGTGTTCTTTCTTTCTTTGATACCTCATGTTTTTCTTTTTCTTTCCATCACCTTCGAAAACTAAGATATTGAAAAGTTAATATGGACGACCCCTTTTGCCGGCCCCTTACACTAAATTAGATACCTCAAATCGATTGCACGTCACTCAAAACTATCGTGTATCAATTTTCGTTTGAATACGATGTATAATAACGTCAATATCGCAAAAACAGCGAACAGTTGATATGGACGACCTTTTTGGCTGACTCCTTACACAAAATTTGATACCTGAAATCGATTGCTCGTCTTTCAAAACACTTATGAGCGAATTTTCATCAAAATTCGACGAAAAATAACGTCAATATCGCGAAAACAATATTTTTCTTGTATGGATGACCCCCTTCAGAAGGGGTCATCCGAAAATCTGAAAACATTTTTTATCTTTCCTGGCCCTAATGAGCATCCATGCCAAATTTCAGACCTTTAGCTTCTAGGACGGCTGAGTCTATAGAGGACAAACAAACACACAAACATACAAACAAACATACAGAAATTGCTTTTCATATATATAGATGATCTGAAGATTATTTTTCGATCATCAAAATTCACAACGCAACTTTAAAATGAATAACTCTAAATTAATCATTCATTATTTATGATTCAAAACTACCGAAATTTTTTTTATGGATTCATCACTCTATGTTTCGAACTGTTAGTAAGTACGGAGTTTGTTTTTCAGATTTTATTTTAACATTTCTGAATCTGCTTATACGAATTTTCCTATTAAAATTTATATTTTCTCACTCTCTGCATAAAGTTCGGAATGGACAAATTAATGATTGAAAATTGCTTATTCCAAATTGAAAAATATTCAGTTGAAATTCATTTTGGAATAAAGAGTACTTATTTTGGAATTGTGATCTTCTTATGACTCAATTCTGAATGAAAAAGTCACACTTTACTATTTGAATTGGGAATTCTTAATCCACAAATTAGATTTAAATATTCGTAGAACTGATTTCAAAACTCAGAATTCGAATTTAAATTTTACAGTTTCGAATTAAGTATCACGAATTTGAAATTAAGAATAATGGACATTTTAAAAATTAATTGCCCGGATTTTGCTAGGTTTTTATTTAAAATTGCCCGGTTCGTCCGGCTCGGAAATGCGTCAAGCAAAAAAACTAGATATCTTGTATTTGGTCCGCAATGAGTTAACATTGAAATTCTTGATTATCTTAATGGTTTTCTCTCGCTTTCAAAACTTCATCGCACGGTTAATGCCTCCTTTTTTCTGCCATGACATGAAATTTGAAATTCCAAACTTATATAAGTTCCTCAATTTGAACTTCGGAAGAAACTTGAAAATAACAAAAGAGATACAATTAAGATGCCGAAGTAGCAGATTTCTAGATTGGACTTGTAGTTTGTTTTTTGGATCCTTCCTCCACCCCATACACCTTTTTAGGAGTAGGAGGAACTTTTTATCCTTCGGATAATTAAATCAATATTTTTTCTATCTGTCACTGGGCCAGATCGCATCCTTCCGAAACTCTATAAATATAAAAATTTGTCAAATTTGACGCTGTTTAATATCAGAAAGGACAAACTTAAATTCATAAATTATATAAATCGTTTAAATTTACAACATTGTAAATTATTTTCATGTAATTGTTATGAGAACTTTGAAAAATCGATTTATTTCATCTATCCACGCGTTGCATTTGGCGCAACCAACAACCATGTGGAGACAAAATAACGAAACGGAAAACACGACCATCAAGTATGCAATGCGTTTTCCAATTTGGTTCACGAACCAGAATCGCGAGGTTCGCGAGGTTTTCTGCCACGGCTCGCTCACGATTTTCTGGCGATCGGATTCCCCTTGAAAAAAATCCCCTACAATCACGTGTTTGCTGAGTCGCGAACCTACTGTGGTCAGAACTTTTGTGAACTACGCGCGGTTTTGTTTCTTGGCTGCTCCGATGTGAATACGATTTTTTTAGTCCTTGGTTGTGTTGGTTATGAAAAGGACTATCTTGCCTATTTTTTTTTTCAAATTTTTAAGTTCACGTGTGTTAGAGATATTCACGATGCAAAAAGACATGGTAAAAATAATGCTGCACAACAGCCTCGGAAATTCATCATTGTCGACTTGAAAACTCAAGAACTATTGGATTTTTCTAAATTTTTTTTTTTTGGCTCAAATGGTTAAGAACTATAAGGAGCCACTCTAGAACTTTCACGAAGTTCAAACCAAGCATCGGAGTGGAACCTCTGATCTCAACTATGGTTAAAAGTCTATGGTTATTGGGAATAACTGAATGCAAACCAATTTAATATGCCGTAAATCCGTTTCCGGCAGGTAAAAAGTGTTGCCCAACTAGTAGACACCAAGTAAATAATTAATATTGAGGAGTTCCATGGATCGCAATCTATGCAACCGGTTTTTACGCAATATGGCAGATGTGTTCTGATGAACACCGAAAGTCATGTTATAACCGAATTTAAGAGGTAAAATTTTTCGAGATGCCTGCTCATGAAAAGGTTTCAACCATATTTCAATTGGTTGTGAATTTGTGTAAAATATCATGATTTTGCAAAGGTTTAGCTTCTGTGGTAAAAATAATAGATCAATAAATGCGGAAAAAAGTGCGCAAAGATAAAAAAAAAGAGATTTTATGATAAAGTAGGAGTATTTATTGTAATTAACGATTTTTTTATATTTTTACATTAAATATCATATTAATACTTTCATTTCTTCCAAAGAAAGTTTTTCGATCAAATGAATAGTTTTTAAAATACACATGTTTGTAACTGTCCGGATTCTAAATGATCAAAGCCTTATGTGGTTTACTGCCAGTTCACCAGCAGCGTATTTAAAAATTTAATTTTATTGTTAAATAGTAACATGGGGTAAATATCACAATACATCATTCACTGGTCGCAGTGAGCTCTCAAGGAAAAAAAGATGTAATAAGCTGAAAAAAAAAATGTGAACGAAACCTATGCAAAACTCCTTTTTTCATCACCTTCTGTAATTATCTCAGCAAGTCTCGTTGCATAAATTTATAAAAAAAAAATCTTATTGCAGCTTGTTGCATAAATAACCATATTCAATTCAAACTTTTTATTCAATCAGCAAAAACGTTTGGGAGAGAAGAGTTGATAAAAAATGTTAATAATGTAGGTACCTAAATGATTCTATGATCAAGTCATGTTGTCCGAAAAGAGCAGTGCGTAACACACTTTCAAATAATTTAGCTATGATATGTGGAAAGTTTGCAAACGTTCGTTAGTTCAAATGCTTAATATCTACACGGAAAATAATTTGAAAATTAATTCTACGGTATTTTTCACGTAAACTGAGCTTTTGATGCATCCCAACGATTCTACGTGAATCCGGAGTAATTATTCTTTTTCCTCACGAATTTTACTTAAAGACTGGCTTTTGAAATCAATTGAGGAATTTTCTCAAACGTTTGGTTGTAAATTCTTATAAGAAATAGAGCTGGCATCAATCAGCTTGTTGAGCTTTGTTTGAGTTGTGAACATTAGGTTGGACTTGTTTTCCGTAATTTAGTGATTTTTCGGTAATTTTGTGGTTTGGAATCTTATCAACGGTACTGATGCTAAAAATTTTACGCCCTTGTAGATCGAAAGAAAATGGTAAGTAATATATTGTATGATATTAAGTAATATTATTGAACTCTAGGGATCAGTTATACCCACAACATACATATTACATTCAAACATACACAACATACAAATTGAGAGTTTACTTACTATTGGTTTGAAAATATTGCCTTATGAGGTTCAAACGATTGGCATATTCGAATGAAGATTTTTATAATAATTTTTTCATGTGAGAAACATTTTGAAGTGATGAAAAAAAATCTTCAAATCACATGTTGTTTAATTTTTCAAACGAAGTTCAATAACTCGAGAAATATAATTTTTGAAATTTGTTGAGATAACAGCATTCTTGTTATATTCTATTTGGCACATTCTTCTAGAACAGTTGATATTCGTACGACATTCCTGTTTCGAGATATAGCGAAGAAATCAAGAATCCCCATTCTTCCTTAAGTTGCACGAAGATTTTTAATGACCAATATGCTTTTATATAAGCTCCTTGGTCAAATCTAGGATCTAAATAATCTAAATCTATTCAAATTATGTAAAAACCCTCTTTAAAAAAAAAGCAGTCAACCCACGTTTTAACTCATCAAATTGCAAAATGTTAATGAAATTTTAAACAATGGTAATCCGAGATGTACTTGATCATAATTATATTTTTTCGGGTTTACTGAATAACAGAAAAACAATTAAAATCATGTCCATCTGAAGAAAATTCAAAATTCTGGTTCGTATTTTTTTATTTTATGAAGAGAATAATCACTGTTATTTATGTTTCTTGCTTAATTTATTGACCCTATTGGTGAAAGGTTATGTCCTTTTAAGTAAAAACATCTTAAGATTTTGAAATTTTATAGAAAAATAAAAGAAGAAATGAATTATGGTGCAAATGAGCGGGTTCGTATTTCTGATTTAACAATACGAACATAAAACATATAAAATAAACAGGAATCGCTGACACCAGTTGTCTTTTACCGAATTTGCAAGATACGGAGTACCTTCAGTTCAGTTCAGTAATCAGTTCAGTTATATCTTTTAATAACCGATTGACTAGAAAACATTACCCGGTTTTAATCATCGAATTTCGAGTTATTTTACCGGACCGGATCACTATAGACAAAAACTGAATATTTTGACCGAACTCACTGTAGAAACTATACACTGTTAAATTTTTGTGTAAATTTAAGTCTGATAAGAATCACAAAACTGAATCATCTCATTTCACGTAACAACTACACACGATAAAGACACAAACGCTTGAAGCCATATATTTTCAAAGACATAAATTTTAAATGAATAAGACAAAAATTAACATAACATTGCTTTTCATTTCAAATCAGATTGTTTAAACATGAAAACAAGAATAAAGGGTTTTTTTTTCAGCGAAAGGACTGCAAGATTTTTTTGGCCATATAATTTTTTTCTATATTTATAAGCATACTAGCTGATCCCATACGAACTCCGTTTCGCTTTCAACTTGGAACATGTCATGAACAGTTTGTATGAAAGTCAATTGCCAAGCATTTTCCAGATGCACTTCTGAATTCATTGTTAAGTAATAATTGCAAAAATATTGGACGATCACTTCGTCTGTCGTCTGCTACTAAATTTGAAACAGAAATCAATTGACCGTGCCAAAAAACAACATGTATAAATTTCGACTAAATCATTGCATAACAACGCAACCTTTCGGGTGCTCTTATATAATCTTTGATATCTGGAATCAATTGCCCTTCCCTCAAAACTCCCGTGTGCAAATTTTTAAAGCAACCCATTGTATAATAACGTCAATATTGCTAAAAATAGTGAAAAAATAATTTATATGGACGACCCTTTTCGTCGACCCCTGGCAGAAAATTTGACATCTGAAATAGATTGCCCGTACCTGAAAACTACCGTGTGCAAATTTTCATCCCAATCCGATGTACAATTACGACGATATTGCAAAAATATTAAGAGCTTTATATGGACGACCCCCTTTGCCGGCCCCTTACACTGAATTGAATACCTGAAATCCATTGCTCATCTCTCAAAACTCTCGTGTAACAATTTCCGTCTGAATCCGATGTACAACAATGACAATATCGCATCAACAGTGAATAGTTAACATGGACGACCCCTTTGTCCGACCCCCGATTTTAGTTTGGATAAGTTAAATCAGTTGTTTGTCTCAATAACTCCTATGTGCAAATTTTCATCCCATTCCGATGTATAAAAACGTCAATATCACTAAGAAACTGAAAATTTATTATGGACGACCCTTTTTGCCGGCCCCTTACACTAAATTTGATACCTCAAATCGATTGCCCGTTACTCAAAACTATCGTGTACCAATTTTCATCTGAATACGATGTAAAATAACGTCAATATCGCAAAAATAGCGAACAGTTAATATGGACGACCCCTTTGGCTGACCCCTTACATAAAATTTGACACCTGAAATTGATTGCTCGTTTTTCAAAACATTCATGTGCAAATTTTCAACACAATCCGACGAAAAGTAACGTCAATATCGCGAAAACAATATTTGTCTTGTATGGACGACCCCCTTCAGAAGGGGTCATCCAAAAATCTGAAAACATTTTTCATCTTTCCTGGTCCTAATGAGCATCCATGCTAAATTTCAGACCTCTAGCTCTTAAGACGGCTGAGTCTATAGAGGACAAACAAACATACAGAAATTGCTTTTTATATATATATAGAGATTTCACAAGCATCACGTAGGGGTTAGGTGTTCATAAAAAAAATCTCATTTTAAATTTTCTTAAACGCAATTAAATTAAATTTCAAGAGCAAACCTTGTATACAGATCGGACAGCATGTTGAACAACAAACAACATTTTGCGGAACTTACTCTACGCCCGGTTGTTGAATTCCTCCAGCTAAAGATTGGTTTCAGCTCAGTATCAATTCGGTAATCGAACTGGCAAATTCTCGGTTACTGTTTGTTTTTTAAAAAGGCATTATATTTATCCTGTAGAAATTCTTTATATGTTCCTTAAATTTCAGGATTCAATGAACAACATGACCGTTTTTCTATCTTTTTGGGTGAAGTAATAAAAACTGGATAAATAAATTCTTAGTAACCATACTATGCGATATACTGTTCAGTTTATATTCTTCAGTATTCAGAGTAGGTATGCATCACCACTCGATAACAGTAAACAATTTTCTCGTTTGTTGATTTCCCAGATTAGCAGCGTCATTACACCCAAGCTCTAGAAATGATGTAAAATATGCCAAGTGCTTTCTACAGAACCATTCACAAAAAATCGCAGTCAGAAAAAGGGTATGTTTAACAGTGGAACGTTATCCAAACATACAGGACATTTGCACCATTTGCTTCTCACAAATCTCCACATACATATGTATGTACTCTAGAATATCTTTTTTCGAATGATTTAAATTCATCTTATGGAACATGTCAGAAGGTGTATTCTCAAACTGTGGGTGTATGCCATAAGTTGAGTCCAATAGCCTACAGGAGCCACAAATCCAAACTACAAACAGTGAAGCGTCACCTTTTGTTGACCTTCAATTGCAAATTAAGTAGGTAATACTTACGGTGGATTGCATGATTTAGGCAGCGTCGCAATCATTGCCACCACAATGGCTACCATCGCAAAAATGCCCCCGAGAAACACCAAAAATGTGCACTTCCGAATGAATGGCCAGTTCCAGTGCACGAAGCTTGGCATGTCCTTGGTGATAGGGATGTTCAAAGTACCGTTGAGATGAATTCCGTTCTCCTGAATCTTGCCATCACTTTTCTTCCGCAAATGCTGATAGTCGCTGTGATTGTTGAATAAATTGGATGCACCCGCCGTACATCCGCCACCCATGCCGATGCCCGAGCTTCCGGACGAACTGGTTTCCGCGGCCAAATCATCACCGGTTATATTTTCCGAGTTTTCAGTATTACCCATACCGGGAGTCAAGGGGTGCGTAAATCCTAGCGGAGGGCTTGGCGTTTCCGGCAACAGCAAACAGGTTGATGTATCCTCTTCAGGCAGAAAGGTCGATACCGATGGAGACGTTGTTAAAGAATCAGGCAGATCGGCACCCAGCAAGGTGGGATCGGTAGAAATTTGTAAATGATTCATTTCCACTTCGTTTTGCCCGACTCGGTAGTTTTAAAAATACCGTCACGGGACTGGGAAAACGCGATTCTCCCAGCCGAACGAACAACCTCAACTGTATGATGTATGATAAACGGCAAGAGATCAAACTTCGAAACTAGTGTAAATAGTGTCCGCGATGTGACGCAAAGAACAACTATTCAGATCTCGGGAAGGCCCCACTCGGGAGCACCAACACCAATGCAGAGCGCCAGTCGTCGCAGCCCCCGCACGATATCTCTTAACAATTAGCTCACAATGTGGTGGGTATGAATATGCGATTCAATTGGCACAAATTAAGTCCATTTACGCGATCACGATTAATTGGTTCGCGAATTTGGCATCCCGACGACACGTGCTTCAGGACGGTTAGACGAATTTCGATCTCAAATCGATCATTCAATTTTGATTTTTACTTAAATTTTCTAGGCAAAATTTTTCCAACCTTGACTGCTCACTATTACGTACGAAGAATATGTGAAAATATTTTTATAGCTAGTGAGGGAAAATATTTTGCTACCATAAACCTCCTTCCAGAACGCATGCGCGCGTTTTCCCTATTTCCACTAACACGTGCGGGAAATTTCCCAAAACATACCGGTTTGTTTGGGTGGAAATTCGGAAAAAAAAACTGTTTTGGGAAATATCGTTGACATGGTTTTAATTCTGACAAACCGGTGGTATATGAAGTTCACTTTTTGATTATTTGTAAAAGCCGTTACTGAGTTTCATATAAATTCTTATGTAGCATTTTTTGAGCCTATGTTTCAAGTTTCGCTTCTAGAAAGTTTTGGCATCCTGAACTCAAACCTTTTGTCAGATTTTGTCATATTCTGTCATTTACAAGTTTTGAAATCAATATGTTTTGAGAGAAATCAATAATGACTGATAACTGATGAACTAACAAACCAAGGGAAACCTAAAGACACCGTTTTTGCAAAATATTTTGTATGCAACTCGTTGTTTAACTTGTGCTGAAAAAATCTTCTTATTGCAATTTGTTGCATGAATCAGTAAAGTTACCGTATTAAAATAGGTTATGTACGGACGCAGGATTCCGTTGTTAGTGTCCCACGAATTGGGTCCCAAACGGCTATCGAATTTCGGGTGAGCAGCAAACAATTTCGGTCATCAATCGACCAGCGATGGCGGAGCAGAACAAAACCAAGAACGAACGAACTTTCGGGTGGTAAAAACACGTCCGTTGCGCGCGAGTAGGTTTGAAAAGTGATTTTATTGTTGCAAATAAATATTTGACATGTCACTTAAATTATAGCGTTTCACTTCACGTATCACTTTTTCGTCAAGGTTTTCTCACTACTTATTCTATATTGTGAGTGTGCAGTGTTGGTAATTCATTTTCGTTTTAAAATGTGTGTTGTGTGAAGTAGTGTAATGTGGAATTTATGTATGTGTATGATAATTACATCGTATTTCTTCTCTTACAGACTATTTCACTTAACATTCGTAATAAGTAAATTTCATTTCTTCGTCAAATTTTATGTATTTCATTTTGTGTCGATGCCGAATCGCTGCGATGTGACTGCGTCGGAACAGGTTACGTTAAGTTCAAGGTACCGTAATCCGGGGTAAGATTGATCACTTTTTTCAATATATTTCGATTATTTTTTCTGTTAAGGGGAATGTGGCATGTTTTATATTTTTAAAACCAGTACTGGACTCCAATGAATGTAAAATATGGATGCAGAAATTTTTTAGACAACTTTTAATTTGATTCAAAAATCGATTTCGTCTCTGTTCAGAATTTGATGTTTAGGGGGAACATTGATCAGTCTCTATTTTGATGGTTTTATCGAGTTCTCTTGATCATAAAGGATTCAAAACACCTTCATTATGTTTACAAATGCTAGTTTATCAATTTTCACTTGCTTTTTAACGTTTTCGTTTAAAAACATTTATAACCGAAAAAGTAACTATGATGACTATGAAATTATAATTATTGCTAAATAGTTTGAACTTCAAATACAAATGAAATTTTACCTTCACACATTCCCCTTGCCCCTCCTACTATTTACATTTTCATTTTTTCCTCAAAGATAACGATTTTATAGGGTTTCTATCCATTTGTCGAATACGGGCTTACTCTTGGGAAATGTCCTTATTTTTTAAATATCAAAAAATTATCATTAAATGACTATAAAAATAGCACTTGAACTATACAAATACAAAGAAAAATAGTTGTTCTTTCACTTTCAACATCCCGTTGGCTTCTAAATTATTTTTAGTTCATCAGGAAAGCTGCTTTTTTGCAAGCCTTGGAAAAAATAGATATTTTTGGATTTTGAAATTACATTATAACTAACATAAAAAAAATTTCAATTACAAACCAAATTTTCCCTTCTTGATACTCAATAAATAGGCTTCCAAATGTAGAAAACAGTTTTCAAAAATTGAAACTACAGGCTAAGTACCTGTTGATCTTTTGACTTCGTATGTTTTAGAGAAAGGACATGAAAAGTACTTTAAAACATCAGGCCTTTTTCACAATCATCTGGTCAACCGATTAAAGATAGACTATTTGATCGTTTTTGACAATGTGTAGCTTATAATTCACTGAGTCGATTTGGGGTTATTTTTGAATTTTTCAAACACTGGGGTCTAAAAAGCTTCGTATTGGTTTAAACCTCATCCATATTTTTTTGCAGAATTTTAAAGTACCGTCTACGTGAGTAAATTTGAAGTTTTAGGTTTGTGTGGGAAAATTTAATATTTTGTACTGAAAAATCAACATCATTTTCGTTTCTTCTGTGAAATTGGGCCTGCTTCTGGTTTTTGTGCCAATTCATACATTCTTCAAAGGAATTTTTCCGCTGACCAACTTTGTCAAAGTAATCATGCAATACCTCGCTAGGCACCCAGCAGTGATGTCAATTTAATTTATTGTTTTCCAATGCCATAAGACATACATTTTCCTGTTAAACAACTAACAACTTTTTTGTCTAATTAGATACGAAGTTACGCTCTTTGACAAAGTTGTTCAGAGGAAAATTTTCTTTAGAGAATATTTAGAATGGCACAAAAACCAAAAGCAGGCTTGGTTTCACAGAAGATACAAAAATGATGTTGATTTTTCAGTACAAAATACTCAATTTTCCCATACAAACCTAAAAGTTCAAATTTACTCTCAAAACGTTTCCGTAAAACGGGGTAAGATTGATCACATTTTCCAATATTTCACGATTATTTTTTCTGCTAGGGGGAATGTGACGTGGTTCATATTTTTAAAACCAGCACTGGACTCCTATGAACGTAAAATATCGTTGCAGAAATTTTTAAGACTTCTTTAAATTTGATTTTAAAATCCATTTCAAAGTCTTTGTTTAGAATTTGATGCGTTGGGGTAACATTAATCAGTCTCTGTTTTGACGGTTTTAACGAGTTTTCTTGATAATAAAAGATACAAAACAAACACCTTCATAATATTTACAAATATTAGTTTATCAATTGCTAAGACAGTTCGGAACAAACTGAAATTATATAAAATTAATCATGAAACTCTACAAAATTGAACACAACACTTTCGGTGGCTCACAGATGCTAAATATGAAACTTTTAGTCCAGTGAATTCTTAGATATACAATGCTGAACTTCGGTGTTTCTTGGTTTAGATTACTTCGAGTTCCAAAAAAAACAAAATCGCAATCCTTGATGTGTTAAGGGCAGTTAAGGCTGAAAAACAATTAAAATCGAAAGATGGACAATGATGCTGGATAAATGAAGGGGCAATTTTTTTTAACATTACTTTTAAAATTTTAACCACAAAAAAAATAAATTTTGCCTTCATTCAATTCTCTAGGCACTCGCACTATTACCTTTTAATTTTTTCCTTCAAACTTTACCATTTGATAGGGTTTCTAGCCTTTTGCCCTAGACTGGGAAAATGTCCCATTTTTTAAATATCAATAATTATCCTCAAAATATAACAAAAACTACCCCAAAATATAAATTTACTAAGGAAATGGGTTGAACTGTCCCACAGAACAACCAGCTGCTTCTAAACGTTTTGATTTCATCAGGAAGGGTGTTGGTTAGCGAGCCTTCGAAAAAATTTGGACAAATGCAATATACATATGTAAAGCCTCAAAATTTTTGTTCAGATGAGCTACTATTAGTCTTCAGAGCTCATCGATACTCAATTTCTTTTCTGAAGCATTTTCTGGAGTAGTGACGAAGTAGTGAAATTTCATGAGTCACGTAACTCGAATCGCAGAATAAGCATGTACCGTAAACTGGGGGAACTTGATCACCGGGGTAACTTTGATCAACATGAAATTTTTGTAGATAATCAGCATTAACTAAGTCTCACATATCTAAAAATTCTACGGTTTGAAAGCCTATAAATTGAGTTTCAAATAAGCTAAATTTAAATTGTAGTTAGAGATCGTTGTCCCCTTACTCATTGTTGCACAGAATGACTTAAATTGTCAATATTTCAGCCTTTTCCAAACTTCTTCCCGAAAACAATACTGAATCATGTTAACTGGAATGTTTACTGTGTTTTCGCTGTAAAATATGCATCTACCCACAGTTTTTATATTTCTTATTTTTTGCGCGCGATTTTTGTACTTATTGTTAAACAAACCTTAAGATTCCTTCTTCGGCAGATCAGGTTTTACGTCAAAACAAAACATTTTTCGTATAGGGTTTCTTTATTTAATTAAATTAAAATTTTTGAAAAATGCAGGACTCTGTAAATTTATCCTGAATTAGCGCAACGTGTTTTGATTTGTACGGATATGAAAATTTTCATTAAAAAATCACCACAGATGTACTTAAAATTCAAATAACTTTACGTTTAATTCTTAAAATATTTTTTGGTCTTTGCAATTAATTTCATGAGAACAAAAATAAATTCTAACTTGTACACCAGAAATGATATTCGATGTCATACAAAACATTCAAAATAAAAATTCAAACTTTAATGTTTTTGATCGCTAATTTGAAAGTTCAACCGTAATATGTAGATAAAAGTCGCAATTTACTGCGTTGCATAGCCAATGAGTTTTTTTTATCTATATAACCTTCGCAAAAAAAAAAATTGTTTGGAAATTTCAAATTTCTAAATTCGTATACCTCCAATAACTTTGTTTGGTTGTTTTTACAGCTAAAAATAGCAATGAAAAATTTGGAAGCGATTGATTAAGTCCTGAATTATAACAACGTGTTTTGAATTAGTAAGGAGGCTTGTACGGAAAAACCCAAATTTTCATTCAAAAACCATCAGAGATGTACAGAAAGTTCAGACATCATAATTTTGTATTTTTCAAATTTTTCTTGGTTCTTGCAATACATTGCATGTGAACAAAATCTAAACCTCGCTTGTACCCAAGAAATGATATTCGTTTTCATACAAAAAATTCAGAATAGGTAAATATTTTTTAATTTTAGTGTTTTGACAGCTAATTTGAAAGCTGGTTAACCGGATGAAAATAAGAATCGCATTATACTGCTTTGCATAGTTAATAAGTGTGATGATTTAAAACTTTCGCAAAAACATGTCATGAAATTATTAAAAGCTTCAGAAAGCAAATCCTGCAATTTAACAATACTTTTCAATGGATTACGATTTTTCATTTCGAAATGATTATAACTTTTTTCATGAAATACTTTGCTTTTTCTCATGCTGGCAAAAAATTAATCTTAAGAATGAGCAAAATCAATAATTTAAAATAATATTCATTTCAAACTTATTTGAATTTCTTGTATATGCGAAAAGTTCTTCTTGCATACAAATTGTCATACGAAATTGAACACGTTCATTGACATGTAACTAAAACAACTCGAATTGTCTATTGATATGACAAGTTTTTTTCTGAATAAGTGGATGTTTACGTTTAACTAGTAATTTAAGTACATTTTGTGCATTAATTAAATATTTTCCACTCAGAATTTTCACATTTTTTGCACTCAATGTTGATTTTTTATAATTAATTCAATAATTCAAAGACTCTTATTCCATAAGTTTATTTTTTCTACCGTCCAATCTTAAAAATGAAGTTTTGAAATTATTAAACTCGTTGAAAAAACTTATGTATGTATGAAAGTCGGGCAATTTGCATTGTCTGAAAAGTGTCAAAGTCAACCCGACTGCATTGGCTTTGAGAGACTACTTTTTTATCAGGTTTATTTCGAAATCCTTTGTCCCGACCATTTACTCAACATTTTATGCAAAGAATCTAAAAGCTGTTCTGAAAAAGTCTGTTTTTCTCATTTCGTGACGACAAATCTAAGAGAATTTTATTCCATGTCAACAGCGATCCCCTTGATATTGTTATTAATATTGACAGAATATTATACAGGAGGAAAACTACGACCCTTAATCCCAAAAACTAGAAGTCGAAGGTTGGAAGACCCGAAATATTACATATATAATGTGCAATTTTCTCAGGAATTCGAATCTGCCGTCGAGTTGCCGTCACTGGAGATATCTATGTGAAGCTTTATTTGGCCCTTATCATCCAGAAAAATAAACAGTCATAGCTTTGTGGAACTTAATTTGATCCAAAACAGTTTTTCAACCGGAAAACTCTTGGGAAGCATTTCTATGTGATGTGATTGTTTCCTGAAGATTGATTAAATGATACAGAGGTTACATTAATTACAAATAAACCCACTTATATGTAAAAGATATTCAAATCAATTAACTTTACGAAAAAAAAAATCTTATACAAAATTATATATCATGTGCATAAATCAGTCAAACGATCTGAAAATTTGGGCGTGGTCGTGTCCATTCTCAAGTTTTAAATTGAGATTCATTTTGTAAAAATCGATCGACTTCCAAGTGAGTCCTAACCATTTGTTTTATAAAATCGCATCTTCTTCATAGGGGTAAAACAGATCACGTTCTCTAATTTTTTTACCTGTTCATAGCCACTTAAAAATTAAGCATTAAAAACTTTTCAGTTCATTCTATGGGATTTTAAAGACATAAAATTTCGGGTAAATTAAGAGGTGGATTTGAGTTTCTGAGAAAACTTCACGTGTGATAAATGCTATTCCAGACACTCAAACCGGCGGCTTTGTGTTTTTTTAGGCCGAATTGGAATTGGAAAGTGAATTGGATGGTTTATATGAAAGGCCCCGCCCCCTCATAAGGGGCCGTCTAAAAATTAGATGCATTTGAACTAGAAGTTCTCATAATAAGCTTCCGTAACAAATATCAGCATATTCGACCTCATGGTGACTGATTTTTAAAATGTGCAACCATTGGAAAAAATCGGACAACATTATGCACGACACAAAATTTGCCTGTGCAACTTTTGGGCACAGACAAGCTGTTTTAAATGATTTTTTTAAATTTTTATGTCTCATTTTTGAAACACTTGAACTTTTGGATCTTGTTGACCAATCCTATATGAGTGCATCGACAAAAAAAAATCGAGTGAATTTGGTTGAAATGATTAAAAAACAGCATGAACACCAAAATCATGTGCTTAGCTGTGCAACGATTGGCAAATCACTTTATGGTGGCTAAGCATTAAGAAGGTTTTTAAAATGTGCAACCATTGGAAAAAATCGGACAATATCAGGCACGATATAAATTTCGCCTGTGCAACTATTGGCCACCGACAAGCTGTTTCAAATGATTTTTTAAATTTTTATGTCACTTTGTTTGATCATTTGAACTTTTGGATCTTGTTGACCAATCCTTTATAAGTGCAATCGACGAAAAAATCTAGTGAATTCGATTGAAATGACTGAAATACAGCATAAAAACCAAAATCATGTGCCTAGCTGTTCAACTATTGGCCAATCACCCTACTTAAAATCTAATTTTAAAGTTTTAAAATATCTGTTTCTTCGAAGACTCACAAACTAACACCTCTCCTGATAAAACGATAGCGTCTAGACGTAAATGGGTTGTTTTAAATGAAACTTTCACTTTTTCTTTTCTCTAGGTATAGTTTAAGAGTTATTTTTATGGTCATTCTATGATAATTTTTGTATATTACAAAAAACGGACATTTTCTATAAGGAAGCCTGTATAGAACAAATGGCTTAAAACATTATCAAATGGTTAAGTATGAATAAAAAAAAGAACGTAGGAGCAGTGGGAGGACCTAGGGAAATGCATGAAGATAATATTTCATTTGTTTCAGAGGCCAAAAAATATTGAGAAATGTTCATAATTTTACCCCTAAATGTATGAAGCAACATTGTTCATCTTTTTAAAATATATTTGTATTTGAAAGAAAACTTTGAAAAATTCAATTGAGTACAAACCAAAAATAACTGTTATTGATGTTTTTAGCCTTCTGTACTAATTGGCATCAAAACAATAATTCTGAAGATGTTGAGATACGTTAAAACTATAATGATCAAAGTTACCCCGAAACATGAAATCTGTCATTGTAACAAACATTTAGTTATAGCTATTTATTTCGTTTGAATATTCTGCTATCAATGATCATAATTTATACTCCTTTCCTCAGTAAGTATTTTAAAACTTTTATGTATTACAAAAAAGCAACCCCCTTCCAAAATATTCGAAAATTAATTATAAAAGTGATCAATTTTCTCCCAGTTAACGGTATCTATTATCCGCTTAGAGAAATAAACATTCATAACGTTTATCAGTTTCTGCTACATAAATTTGTTATTTAGATTTTTTGACCTTAGAAACTACAGAAAACACAAAACAAACAGTTCAGTTCGTCAGTCAAAATATTGCGCGGCTTAAAACGTAATCCTTGGTCATGGAAGTGGTTTAATCCACTCGATTGCAGATTAAGTACAGCCAATACCCCTTTTGGTAACCGTAAGCAGGACCAGACAGGATCACCGCACCAAACTGTTTTGAAACGGGTCAACAAACAGACAACCTTGCTCGAAACGAAAATAACAAATCCGGCTGGGTAAAAGACCCCCGAATCCGGGAAATGGGCGGATCTATGCTGCTGTTATCACTCTTCGGCGTAACACTGAACATAACAATTTTCGCCGCTGCAAACAACGTAGCTACATAGCTACTCAATTCGTTGCGATAAGGGAGCGCGCCCAAAAGATGAATACGAAACACGCGTGACCATTAACTGAAAGTCCCGTGATCAGCGCTGCTCCACGTGCTGTACCATGGCGTCATCTTATTCTTTGTCGTTCGGATCTTCAGATTGGTCGCCTCGTCTTGGGCAGTTTCACGTGCCGTAAGCCGTTGAAACAGGATGCTTATATTTTGATTCAAATTCGATTGTACTAGGCTTAAAAGCAAAAGCAAAATAAAATACGGAACGCCTGTTAAAAAAACCAAAAAGGTCAATATTTGAAAATGACATTTAATTTTCTCCTATAGAGGTTACATAGGGATCCTCATCAAATTTTAGTATCCAACTGTTTACTAGAGTTTTAAAATTTATCGTGAATTTATATCTTCTGATTCAAATAATGAATTTTAAATAGAAAAAACCACTATTTTTTAAAATTCCACTGATGGTAGTTAAAAATAAAGAATTCTTCAAAACTAAAAAATGATCTCAAATCATTTTAATATGCCCAATTTCCGTTCTTACCTAAATATGCTAGTTTCAAAAATAGTACGTTTCAAAATTTCTAAAATTTTTGAAAAATCACTACACAGATCTACAAAATTCATATTTTTTCTTAATAGAAGTTTGGTGGCTTGTAACTTTATTCGGGTGCATCCAAATGAATAAAAAAATCTTCGGGGACCCTCAATGAATTCTTGAAATCTGGAATTTTGATTGTTACTTTTTTATGGACGTACCCTGAAAGCCCAGGAAAAAAATCCCTAATAAGACCAAGAGTGTCAATTTCAAAATCTTCGTTTAAAACCGCTGTATCTTTCTTGTTTCTTAACTGACTTTCATAGTTTTGGAAACCGTAATGTAACCCAAATATGTTTCTCAGACAATGTTCACCTACAACAGATCAATTTTCCGCTTTTTAAAGCCTAAGAAAAAAAAACCGAAAATGTGTCAAATTGACACTTCAGGGACGGTAAGTAGTTTTCGACGGATGGATGAGGGTTAAAAAATTAAAATATTACAAGCAGCACTCAAAATAATATTCTAGATGTTTTAATTTAATATAACGATCAACGTCAACATTTCAACTTCAATGGCTTCTTAAAACTTTTTAGGTTGATGGGACATCAAATTATCAGTGTCAGAAAAAATGTTGGAGTCATCAGCTATTTACAATTTACAATTTACAAAAACATGCGGGTTTCATCCTATTATTTTTTTATGAAAAATCGAAATGAAAAATCGAAAACTTTTGAAAATTTTTAGTTTTGATAGGGTCAGGTAGATACTCTAGATTTCGACCGGAGCTAGTTTTCGACAGATTTTTAATTAAAGGCTCATTTTTCTAATTGGTTGCTCAATCTATGTATGATCATTTTTTTTTGCTTTCCTATTTTAGCTTATGTTGAACATAAAAATTCTTCTAAATAAGTTGTGTGATAGAAGTAATTCATAAATATAAAAGTATCATCAGTGAAATTCAATGCCATCAACCAATAAGAATGATTTTGAATCATGAAAAAACTTACCTTCTATTTGGTTGAAAGCAACATAAAAGGAATTAATGGATTAATAAGGTTCAGAATTAGATCTTTTCTGTAATTTTACTTATATTTTACGAAATTTCAACTGTTTTTTAAGCTGTCGAAATATAGCGCTGAAAATTTGCCTAGTAATCTTTTTTTTACACCCATCTTCTTGTGTATGTTTATATTGTTTCCATGGTGTAAAAATCGCCGTGAAGTACCTACAAGCAATTCCAATATGCAAATATTCATATTCCTGTGCAATCAAATGAGGTGTAGGAAATGTTTTTGTTGAAAACTAAAACTTTTGGTGTCGAAAATTAGAATTGAATGTCAAAACTAGACTATCGAAAGGTTTTAGTAAAAAGATAATAAAAACTTTGTTTTGAGATTTTTTATCAATAAAAAGATAGAGAATGATGAAAAAAAACTTATTCATAGAACCAAGAATATTTGAGATGAAAAATTTTAGTCGATTAATTTACTTCTATGGTTTTTCTGACAAAACAACTAAAACTGTCGAAAACTTGGTATTTTACTCATATTTGTGATCATAACGGATGAAGCATCAATTGCAGTAATTTTTGGTTTTGTGCGAATCAATATTTACTAGCTGAAATAATAAAAATTAATGTTTGGATGGATGAAACTTTGAAATCGACAAGCGCGCGACACAAAACATACATATTCCAGCATATCTATGGAAACGAGATTCAAAGGATGAATCTTCGATTTGCATTTTGATACATTTTAGCTCAGACTGGTAACCGAATAATAAAAATATTTATATAAAAAAAATTTTTGATTGCCGAAAAATATTTTTGAATCAAAAGTGTTGATATAGGATGACTATAAATAGCAATATAAATTTTTTAGGAGATATCATAAAACCAATCCGTCACACTAGGGAAAAGTTTTTTACGGCATCGAAAAATGTATAAATTTTAACATCTATTGTTCGATTTTTTTATTATTTTTTAAATATTTTTCGCTTGATTTTTTTATACCTATCTATTGCTTGATTTTTTTATTTTAACTTCGTAACTTCTTCAAATCAGCTCATAGAGGTTTGATGTCTCCGGATGAAATGTTCGCGGTAATAAAAGCAATTTTATCGTTTAATTGAAGAGATTCTAGCTCAACATTTGAATTCATTTTTGAAAGGCACAAAATTGAAAATATACGTCAGTAAAATTATGATTAGTTCACCTTGTCTTGATAACGCTAACTACAAAACGAAAAAAAATTGCATTTTTGCAAATTTTCTTAATTGAAAACTAGAAAAACGCACTTTTTACGAGAATAACACTAGTTTACAGCATTTTTGAACTCAGTAAACTGAAGGTCATTTCAAATGTGAAATCGAGCGCTGAATCCGAAAATGAAATTAAAAAAAATCTCAGTAGAACCGTTTTTGAGTTATGCTCCAAATATGAAATTTCGAAAAAATTAAAAAAGTTCTTGTACTTAGATTAAAATATCTCGGAAGGCATAACAGTAATTTGAAATCTCTTTTTTGCAAATTGAAGGTGAATAAGTTTTCTATCGATCATCTGAACACTGTTTTTGCGTTTGACCAACAGTATTGTTGATATTAGTGACTTTATGAGAAAAAAAATTATAAAAAACGCATTTTTTGATTTTGTTTCTACGAAAGTTTTAGACTCGATGGTAGCATTTAAAAAATCTGATTTTCTTTTGGGCTTAAATGTAAATTTGAAAAAAAGATTTCAAGTGGTTATTTATCAAAATCGATTGAAAATTGAAGAAGTTATGGCTACTTTACCATAACTGAAATTTTTGGAGTGTTTAATAATTTATCGAACCGCAGTACACTTATCATAGTATAGGAAGAATGAAACATGAAAAATCTCACTCGCTCCAAGTCAAAATTATTTATTAGCTTACCAGAAGGTCACATGCCAAGTTTCAGGAAGATCTGACCATAGGGAGGGGTTGCTTAAGTATCAAACGTGAATAAAATTTTGAGGTATTTTGCCCGGAAGGAACGAAAAATACTGGTTTTTTTATCAATAACTTTTTTCATCACTAGCTGATTGTTTTTTATGGTTGATTTTCTTAAAGCTTAAGTTGAGACAAATATTTCACCCGAAGACTGGGACTCGATTGGGTTTGAAACAGAAAAGTTGATGTTCGTTTTATTGCTATGCCTGCTATTGCTATTGCCTGAGATCGCTAGAATAAATCGATTTTTCAATCGTTTTCGTTCCATATCACCAAAACTACAGGTGATCGAAAAAATCTTATTGACGATTTAAATTCATAGAGACTTTAATGCCCCGATCTCAAATTATTTTTCAAATTTTATCTTAGATGATTTTGTTTCAGAGATACAACATTTAAAAACAAATTTTGGGAAAATTCATCACAGAGCAATTTCTGGTATCCAGGGCCGTAGGAAGAACTGCCTCATAGGGTGGTGACAAAATTTTTCCTTGAACATTTTTGCTTGAAAAATGCATACATACAGAATAGTGAAAAAAACGGTACTAAAATATCTCATTATTTAGGTTTAAGTTCTTTTATATTAATGATAATTCATTTCAAATCATCACTTTCGAAAATAAGTCCTAAAATTATAAGTTTTTTTTTATTTTTTTAAAAATGAATGAGGGTTTTTAAAGGCCTTATTTCAAAAAGAAAATGGTTTGGGGCTCAAATCTGTTAGTGTTTTGATTTGGGAGATTTTGAATTTCAATTCCGAATCTGAATTCTGCATTTAGAATCTGAAAACAAATTTTGAATTCCTATCTTGACTGAGAATTCCGAAAAATGAAACTCTGATATTTTATTTGGATCGCCATTATGGAACTTTTGGAAGTTTCAATTCGGCATAAGAATTAAGAGTAAAATTTTCAAATCCAAATTTAAGAAATGGTTTGTTATTTAAAATATTTTTGTAATATTCAAGAATAATAAACAGGATTCAGATTCCATAACCCAGTCACAGGCAACAAATTAAGGTTTATGAAAAAAGAATTGGTACCAGAGCATCGGAATTTATTCAAACCATTGCTCACCAGATATTTTTCCGCACTTATCTGGGCAGGGAAAATCTTCGCTATTTTTTCTTAAAACCTTGCAAAATCCATCAATTTCAAACTTTACAACCCAAAATTTGGGCAATATCCACACAAGTTAAGAAATTCTTCAATTAAAATCATAAAGAAAAAAACTCGAAAGTTTGTTTTCATCGAAACACATCAGCCAGTTTATTTGAATAAACTTTGTTAAAAAAAATGTTTTGGATGCAAAATATAAAATTTATAAAACGTAATTTTATTTTTTTTTTTAAATTTGCAAGTAAGTAAAAACATTCGGGCAAAATCCGGGACATCAGGCAACTTTAGTGAGTCTAATCTTTTTGAAAATTCGAAATTTGAGACTAAGGAATGTACCCTAAATTCATGCACCGACTTATTATGTGAATCACCTTTGATTTGATAGCGTTTTTCGAGTTCAGTCTTTAGGTCTCTATGAACAAGTGAGAATTTTTTTAAAAATCTATAGTAGAATTGTGTAATAAGATTTCGAGGTTTTGGTTTTAGTTCTGAGTCGAGATTGTTATTCTTGATTAACTTTAGCCGTTCATCGAAATTTTATTATTAATTTAAAGAAATTTAAAATTTCGAGTTCAGAGAAGAACATTTTGCTTTTGGACCCTCATACCAACCGTTCCTACGGCCTTGCTGATATCATTGAAGGATATTTCTGTGATTTCGAAACATTTGTAATTTTTTAAGCGAATCTCAAAAGGATAAACAATCTTGTAAAAAGTCTATTTCTAAGTTAAGCTTTCACAGAAATATTCAGCTTTGAGTTTCTTGGCACCATAAAAGTTTATTTTGTAGACCTGTAAGACATCCATGTATTAAGTTTTTATGGATTAAACTCATACAGAAAATAAAACTATAAGTTTTCCCTCCCACGAAGATGTTTTTCTACTTATCAACTTTTTTTTGACTTGTAAAGATCTTTCGCACATCCATTTACACAGAAGTAACCGAGCTTCATATATTATTGCTCGGTCTCCTCCTTCGAACGTATTTCAGTTTGCAACGCTTGAAGGTGATTGACGAAATAACCTGCAAATTCTAGCCTCATCAATTTCGAGTGATCGCCTTAAAAGTATAATGATAACAAATAACTGACCCGGACGATCATGTGTGGACCCCAACACAACGCTACGAGAAATATCGGGGCAAATCAACGAATTCCAGGACTCTATTCTGTTAGTGTTTGTTGATTTTAAAAAAAAACATTCGACCGACTGACCCATGAAAATATCTGGGCGGCTCTAAGTCGACGAGGAGTCTCAGGGAAACTAGTCCATCTCATCGAAGCACAGTTCGAAGCATTTTCGTGCAAGGTCGTGCACGACGATGTCTTGTCTGATCCAATCCCAGTAGCTGCTGGTGTGAGTTAAAAATTTATCTTAAATATCACCACTACTTTTTCCATCGTAATGCATGAGATATTGACTGGATCGATTGACTCTTGACCTGGCTGACGATATCGTCGACCTTACCGAAAACTCCAAGGTCTCAAACTCAATGTCCGGAAGACCAAGTTTATGAATATCAACACAGAAAATCTTTCCAATTTCGTGTTAGCTGGGCAACAGGTTGAGAAAGTGGAAAAATTTCAGTATCTTAACAGCCATATAACGTCTGATGGTGGTACCAAGAAAGACTTCGAAACCCGGATCAGAAAAGCTCGATTTGCGTTTGCAAGTTAACGAATAAAAATCCGAATGTTTATCTCGAACGTCAAATCCGTTTTGTTGTACTGGTGCGAAACTTGGTGCACATATGCGATAACGACGCGAAGACTACAAGTTTTTGTATTTCGCTGCCTATATCCTATAGTCGGAATATCATCCGCGCTTGGTTGGCAAATGGCAACTGAATCTCAAACGTGAAATTTCATCGCCGGTGTCATAAAAAGGCGCTTGAAATCGATATCAACTGAACTGGAATTCAGATGGAGATCGAAGAAGAGGCTGGCCCAGAAGCTCATGACGGCGTAGTCTAGCCGCTGAAATCCTCACGGATGACGAAAACTTTGGCTGGCAGCAGATGAAGACGCTGACTCTGAATTTGCAAACAGTGAAGATCTTTCATCTCGGCCTTATGTGTCGGACAATTGGCGCCGGACCCTTGACAAATAACATAGTGTTTAGTTAAACTGAAATATGTTATTTAACTATGTACTTAAAACTTTATGAGGGTCAAAAACTACTCCATCCTCTAGGGAACACTAAAAATTGCATAATTTTCAATGATTTGTATGCTTCAAAGCGAAAGAAAATGTTACAAGGATCATTGACGCGTTGTTTTGTGTATCAACCTGATGACACCCCTGTGTTGTGCCGTAGAAGTATTACATAACATGTTAAAAATACATAAGAAATCCATAGTCCACGAGCACATTGCTAGAAACGCTTCCTTTTATTTACCGCTGTGGTTGAAAGTTTTCCACTGCTTACCATCGTCGGTTCCATTTCTGGGTTCTAGTGCCAGCTTGAAAACTTCAAAAACCTTTGGCCATTGATAACCTTTCGAGATTCTTTCCAGCCAGCGTTCGCGTACCCAGCGAAGATGATCGCCTCCTCCCGAAAGACGTCCGCTTGAAAATCGAGTGTCCGGCTTATCAGCGGTAAACTACTGGTGTTGTTTTGAAGTAACCTACGTTATTTATTTATTTAAACCACCAATCCAAAGCCCAACGCAAATGTTTCGTTTTCAATTTATAGATGATCCATCCAATCCCGAGCCTGGCAGAAATCAGCAAAACTCGCCCCTCTCGTCAGCCTGGACTATCATCACGGGCTGTCAAGGAAGATCCTGGACGTGGTCTACAGTCTGGAAGTTTACGTCGTAACGCGCGGTTCAAATTTTTCTTACGCTTCGCAGTGTTCGTATCCGAGGAGAGTACGCGGTATTAGTCCAGCGCCTCTTGAATTTCGGGAGTCCTGCTCGGGTACCCTTGTGTACTGCTGAATCGATTTTCGGAAAGCGGTTCCAACATTCATGGTTCTTGATTTTCGCTAGGTGCTAGTACAGAAGCACTAGCACAGTTCGCCGTCCAAGGGATTACAGGTGGAAAAAGTGGTGTGATCGTGGGAAGCAGAAAGCAAGAGTGGAAATTAAGCAAAATTAAAAACGTTTTCAAGGAGCAGTAGTTTAGGAGTGTGTGGCGACCTCGGAAATCTATCTGTTTTCAAGAATGTTATCAATGTACAATATTTATAAACCAGAACCGCCTATAGACAGCTCTTGACTATTGTACGTTTCATTTCACTAATTCCGAGGTCAGCAGGAGTAACAGGAGGAAAAAGGTAATTTTGAATGGCTTTTCTCGAAGTGATGCAAGTAGAGTGTTGAAATATAGCTTAGAAAAAAATTGCTCAACCTTGAAATCTCGTGTCCTACAATAAATACAACAGCTCTAAAACACTCCATGACAAATTCACAATGTGATCATAAAAAGCTTTGACCAACATTAATCCAGCAGCTATTAGACGGACATAGGTACATACGTTATTAGTGATTCGAAGATGGGATAAACAGTTGAACAGTCTTGCTGAATTTGTCGCCAGCAACAGGTACTATTCAAAAATTGGATCAAAATCGGATCATGGGAGGTTGCGCGCGAGGAGCCTAAAATTTATATTGGATTTTAAACATAATGTTAGCGAGAAGCATGGAAATTTAGCTGTTAATCAATAACTTTTGTCTCTATCAGCTAGTCATAACCCAACAAAACTGAAATGGTCGACTATAGCTATAATCGAAATGCGGCCTTTGTGTGAAATATTTGTCATACATAGTTTAAACTTAAAACATATTTGAAAAAATCTGTTTATTAAAGGATTAATATATGATATAATAGCGTCCATGTATTTTAAATTTGTTGCGCAACTTGTGGTATTACAAATTTAAATTTGCACAACACGTATGTTTGCCAATAAGCGGCTGAATTGGTATACTCTTATGAACGTTGAGGCTCCACTACAACCTTTTATGACATTGCATTTCGCTGCTGTTGTGATGCTTCATCGCGAAAAGTATGCCTATATAAAACATTTCTCTGCATCATTATATCGCACAAACCCGTCATAAGCCTCGAACACATTATCTATAGAGCTTTATGGAACATTTAAGGAATTTTGAAAGTGCAGTTGTGTTTTCCCACTAAATCACCGACGGAAAAAAAAATCTTCGAAATTCTGAGTTGAACGTTCCAATATTCGAAACAATCTGTCTAAAGTAGCTTGTAAAGGTCTGTGCAGATGGGATTCAGTAGATCCTGTGACAGATACTACGCCGTCATCCGCAAGTTGTTTTAAAGTGTAGCCTTCAGAGAGACAACTGTTTATGTCACTTACGTAAAATTAGTACAAAAATGGACTCAAATAAATAGGTTAAAAGGCTGACGGATGTTTGGCCGAAAAGCACAATAGGCCGAATGGGATATTAGGCCAAAGGTTATTTGGCCGAATGGATGTTAGAACGAATGGTCATTAGGCCGAAGGGACATTAGGCCGAATGATCATTAGGCCGAATGGTCGTAAGGCCGAAAGGTCGTAAGGCAGAATGTTCGTAAGACCGAATGGATGCTAGAAGGTCGTTAGGCCGAATTGCCACTAGGCCAAATAGTTGTTAGGCTGAATGGTCGTTGGGCCGAATTTATGCTAGGCCTATAAGACATATTATCGCTTTCTTGCATGTTAGTCCAATCAGTAGTAAGGCCGAATAGTCGTTAGGCCGAACAGTCATCTAGCCGAATGGTCATTCGGCCGAATGGATGCAAGGCCGGATTCGACCATTTGGCTTCGCGACCATTCGGCCTTTTGACCATTCCGCTTTATGAACATTCGGTCTATCGTTCATTTGGGCTGGCAGCCATTCAGCCAAACGACCATTCGGCCTAGCATGCAGGCAAGAGTAAAAGATTTCTTATTGACCTAGCAACCATTCATGACGATCATTCAGCCTTAAGGCCTAGTTTCCATTCGCCTTTACGACCATTCGGTCTAACGCCCTTTCGGCCTAGCATCCATTCGGCCTAACGAATATTCGGCCTTGCGATCATTCGGCCTAATGACCATTCGGCCTAATAACCATTTGGCCTTATGACCTTTCGCCCTAGTGAACATCTTTTCGGTTTAACAGCATTCAACTGAATAACCGTCGGCCAAATGACCATTCGGTCTTATGACCATTCGGCCTTATGCAGGACTAGTAGTTGGTCACTTTTTTGTAACTTTGTCACTTTTTTCAGGCTGGTCACTCACAAGTTACTTTTTTTGAAAATTTAGTCCCTAAAGTCACTATTTTTTAAATAATTTTCTTACAACTGAGCTTATTTTTTAAAACTTTTTCTACTCATAATAAAAAACATTATATTGTTTCACGACAAGTGGTGTGTATTTATTAGTTTATTATTCGTTTATTATTTATTTGACGGGTTCCTTTTCTTTCCTTTCGAGTCCTGTGGGAATTCACACGGCCTAAATTGAGAGAATGGCCCAGATTCAGTAAGGAAGATTATTGTTTTGTTTTGCTTGGATAAATCGCTTACACTTAAACATTATATGGATGACAATTGAAATTTAAACAAAAATAGTTTTTCGCCTAAAAATATGTAGTTTTTTGTTTTTTTTGTGACACTTCACTAACGTTTTGGAATTCGTGTCAAGAAAAAATATGTCTTAAAGTTACACTATAACAACATGTTTAATCAAGATTTGAAGAATTTGTTAAAAATAATTCTCAACTTAATTTTAAAAAAAATCAATCAAAATCTATACATTGCACTAAATCACATGGCAGGATACACTCCATGTTTTCAAAACTCTTGGTTGTATTGAATGGAAGGTAAACTTGTGAAAAGTGATTCAATTAAATCGAAAATATCAGATATTTCATTTATAAGTTCGCTTATTTCTAGACATTTTCGATTCTTTTGAAAGATTGGTAGATATACATAGATTTCAAATTTTCGATAACTTTCAGTAATTTTTGTACTTTTTTAGAGTTTTAATGATATATTTTCTACAATATTCCAATAGGATGGATACAATATTTCTGAGGTATTTCTTGGATCTGTTAATTTTTAAAAGAAATTATCGTGTTAAATCATTTATGAATATTTTTTCAAAAGTCCTTCCTTTTTTTTCTTCTAGTAAACCTTTCTAATGATTGATATGTGAATCATGTTATAAAGTCTGCAGTGAATCTCTTTGGAAATGTTTCATTTTTGTGAATAAATTCTCTTTGAGTTAGTTTAAAATTTGAAAAATTATATTCTATTTACCTTGAAGATTAGTCTCGTAAAATTATTTATCCTTTTCTGTGTTACTATTATCTAAAGACAATTTTTTCGTTAAGCTGCTGTCTTTGTCAATCTTCTGTCAACTTTTTGTCCTTTATCTTTTTTCATTCCTCTATCATTGTTTCCTCATTTTTCATGAGGACCTCCCGATTTTTAATTTCATGACTCTTTCATGAAATGTAATTACTATAAATGTAAATCTTAACTCAATTTCAAGTAAACTCTTTAAATTTTTCGTTAAACATGTGCTGGTTTTTTATTTCTATTTGTAGATCTCTCCCATATAACAATTTTGTTGAAAATTTTGGTTTCTGTAAATTTATTTCAAATTGTTCACTTTTTTCAAATAATGATTTTTCAACTGTTTTAGTGACATTGAAAAAATTCTGATGGTACACTATGGAATGAATATTCAAAATTTGTGGCTTTTTTTCAAAGAAAATGGATAAACTTGAAGTTCTTGTCGGGATTAGTTGTCCTAGTCTTTAAAGTACGATCTTTTGGTTCCCTCTCTTTGTTTCTTTTGAACTTTAGGATTCTGCGGTCGCTATTCTTTAATTATCTAAGCTCATTTAAAATGTTGCTTTTTTGGTCAACATATTGCTTTTCTACAAGTGAGGCCAAGAGCCTTCCAAAAAAACGTTTTAAATTAACAGTTTAATTGTTTTTAAAGCATTTTGTTTTAGATTTTGATGTCATTTTTTAGTTAGTTTTCGTCATGATCTGGTCACTAATTTTACCCTAATTTCACTTCAAAGTAACTATTTTGCCCTACTTTTTTACCGCATGGTCGCTTCTAGCCCTGCTTATGACCATTCGGCCTTATGACCATTCGGCCTTATGACCATTCGGCCTTATGACCATTCGGCCTTGCAACCATTCGGCCTATCGTCCATTCGGCCTAACAGCCTTCGGCTGGATAACCGTCGGCCCAATAACCCATTCGGCCTAGTGGCCTATTCGGCCAGAAAGCCAATTCGGCCTAAAGTCCATCGGCTGAATGACCTTCGGCCGAATGGCTTTCGGCCTCATGATTTTCGGCTGAATGACCCAGCTTCGTTTAAAAAGCTGTTAAGTATTTAAAGTAGGCAGAACCAATCGAAAAACTTTCTATGAAGGAAATAAAGCTAACAACATAATGTTTAATAAAAACATTAAAAAAATACTTTCAATTTACTACAAAGACATACTACTTGCTTTAATCTTGGTATATCTCATCGATCGGTGCAAATCATGATTTCGTACACGAACTCATCTGCGTATACCAATTTAATTCTGCTAGAAATCTTGCCACGAGTTGGGATCTCGAAGAACTTGACCTTTGAATTTCATTTAAAATTAGTTTTTAGTTAAGTTTCTTTGTCCACCTGCCCCATTGCATCAACACCCGGTTCAACAGCTTAATACCATTAAACTGTCGATTATTTGTTGTTTATTGAATTGTCTGCTCACTTTTAGCTTCTCGAAAACAAATTTACGACATAGATCAGTGGTCGGCAATCAGTTTTTTGGCAATTTATAAAATAAAATGCTAGTTTCAAACGTTCTTGAGAACGTTTAACCATAATTGCCTATCAAAAATTTCACTCCTAAGTATGAATGGTTGAACTTTTCGATCATTATTGAGGTTCTTCTCATACTCTTTCAACACGTGGGTTAAAGAAATCCCAGGAATATTCAACAGTTTTATCAGTTTCCAAGTCCATAATGTTGGATTGCGAAAGTAGTTTTGCAAAATTATTCTTGTTGTATTGCTCAAAAACACGTTACCTCAAAGTTCATAAAAAAAAATTACAAGATGTCGTTTATAACCACCACAATACAATATTTTGCGCACGATTTGATCACCGTATTTTGTTTATTTAACCGGTGGGCAGCTTTTCTACCTTTTAAAAAAGAAGTCAGGCCTTTTCATAAGTCAGCTTGAAGAACCAATCAGAAAAATTCGATTCTTTTATCATTTCCTCTTTTCATATTTTCGGATTGAGCTTGAAAAAACCTCTCACATTCCTTCCACTTTGTGGAATCGATAATCTTCACTTTTATTGAAAATTTTGCTCACTATCGGGTCCTCAAAAACTTTTTAAACAATTTACCATATAAACTTTGGTCGAATAGTTGATTTCCAGCTGTTTTTGGGGTCTTCCACTGGGACTTTTCGGGATTTTCCACGATCCTGCCCAAAAAATTTTGTCAATGAACTTCAGTATTGGACGCTATCTCAAAAACCACTTGACAAATCGTCACCAAATTTTGTGCACGTACACATTACATTACTAGGAAGCTTCACTGTAAATTTCATCAATTGCCATCCATGCACTCAAAATTATTTAAAAAAAAAGTGTTGCATTTTTATTTGAATACACCCCTTAAATGATTTACACATAAAATTTTGAATTGCTGGAAACCAGCAAAATTTTGCTAGTTTTTGTCTCACTGGTTTTCCAGCAATTTACATTGCTGAAAACGACCAGCAATTGAGCTTGCTGGAAAATCAGCATTCTAAATTGCTGCAAATAATTCATGGATTCTTATTTGATTTCCGTTTTCAATTTCCTTATTCAACATTAATTATTCTCAAGCTATGATTAATGAAAAAAGTTAGTTGAGTTTTACAGACCGAATTAATTACACGCTTCTTTTTTACTCAAAATTAAGTTGTTTTGTTTCAAAACAGCACTTCAGCTACAGCCCTCAATTTTGAATTCGACTGATTCTGACAAAGTTCTGACTGGCATACTCATACCTAAGTTCGATAGCCAAACTCCAATTTGAACTTTCTTCATGCCTTTATTCGTAGCTACCCGAAATGCGGTTCGACAAAAACGGCACGAATGGGATTACTTTTGAGTTCGCAATTCGAACTCCGTTATGAACCATCGCAAGGAGGAAAAAGGGAACGTAACTTTAAGTTCATAGAATCGAACTGTGTTTCAGCAATGCAGATCAAGTGCTTGAAACATGAACAAGACGAAGAATGTTTGCTGGCTTCCAGCAAAAATTTGGATTGCTGGACGTTCAGCATTTTTTTTTTTTGCTGGAAACCTAGGCAAAAATTAACTGTGTACGCTTTAAAACCAAAGAAACCATTTTTTTTCTTGAATACAGTCAGCTAACTTTTCAAGAACCAAAGGACCTTATTACACTTTACTCCTTGTGTTCCATCCGGCTTAACGTTCATTTGGCTTATCGACCGTTTGGCAAATCACCATTTATTATTTTTGAGCTATTTTATGCGTATTTTTCAAGTTCGAGTTTTCGAGTAAATTGATAAAGAAAACGGCGGACGAATAGGCGGTTTTGTTTTTCATCGGTGACTCAATTAAAATAGAGATGTCATATTATTTTCCAAAATAAGAAATCGAAATGACTAGTATGCTATATGAATTTCATATAAACATTTTCAAAGAGATTTAAATCGAATTTGTTAGTAAATATAATCATGACTGCTTTGAAGAAACTTTTCCTTCTGAAAAAGCGTTGAAGGCATAGGGGAAAGTTTGATAAGACGTAAACAGTGGGTAAAGCGGACACCTCAATATTTCTAAAATAACAAAACACACATCTTAGGACTAGGATATATTTCCTCAAGTGTATCAATACTATCAAGAAAGTTTGTTGATTACCTGCAAGCATAACAGCAAAAAAATAAGCAACAGAAAATTTGTGGAAATAGTCAAGTATTTCGGAACTTACTGATTACCCAAGCAACCAAAAGTCTCGTTAAAAAGGTCAAACACAGTTTAGTCTATCTATCTACAGTACCGTTCATAATTGTATAGAAATTGGAAGCACGCGCACTGTCACTTCGACTTTGAACTTTCATAACTTTTTACTCTGATGATATTTTATGATCAAAACTTTTTCGTTAGATAGATCAACTATCACACTATTATAACACAAAGTTTGAGCTTTCTGGAGTTTATGTGGCCTGAGAAACAGTAATTCTACGAAAATCGGACTTTTTGGACTTTTTTGATTCAAACTGCAATATTTCTGAAACTACGCTACATTTTTTATTGAAATTTTGCACAGTGATTGTTGAAATATGAAACTAGCATGTCTGAAGTTTTTGAAAAGTTCTATCGATAAGATCAAAAGTTACGGGAGGTGCAATATTTCAGGCATGAACCTAGAAATGCGATTTCTATAAAATTTTGGACGATTCATGAAAACAATAACGTTTCCTCCACCAATCAGTCAAAAAATGTCTGGCAAAAGCAATGAAGTAAAGAAAAAATGGAATAAATGATCCATTTGTGTTTAGAAATCAGAATCACGCGATATTGTTTGATTTATTTGGTTGAAATAGCTTTACTGGTTGTTAAACAGAGAATATGATTTTCCTATGGAAACAATCGTCCAAAATTCTATAGAAATAGCATTTCTAGATCTATGCCTGAAATATTGCACCTCCCGTAACTTTTGATCTCATCGATAGAACTTTTCAAAAACTTCAGACATGCTAGCTTTATATTTCAACAATCACTGTGCAAAATTTCAATAATAGATTTTGCGTAATTTCAGAGATATTGCAGTTTGAATGAAAAAAGTCCAAAAAGTCCGATTTTCGTAGAATTACTGTTTCTCAGGCCACACAAACTCAAGAAAGCTCAAACTTTGTGTTATAATAGTGTGATAGTTGATCTATCTAACGCAAAAAGTTTAATCAAAAAATATCATCAGAGTAAAACGTTATGGATGTTCAAAGTCGAAGTGACAGTGCGCGTGCTTCCAATTTCTATACAATTATGAACGGTACTGTATATATCTAAGGGTCCAGCGCCGATTGACCGGCGCATAGGGCTGAGATAAAAGATCTCCACTGCTGGCGATCCGGAGCCAGCGTCTTCACTTGCTGCCAGCCAAGGTTCTCGTCAACTGTGCGGATTTCAGCGGCTAGACTTCGCCGCCACGAGCTTTTGGGCCTGCCTCTTCTTCGATGCCCATCTGGATTCCAGTCAAGCGCCTCTCTGCAAATCTCGTTTTCATCTCTTCGCAGCGTGTGCCCAATCCATCTCCACTTACGTTCTCGAATCTCGATTTCTAGCGCCTTTTGATGACACCGGCGATGAAGTTCAACGTTTGAGATCCAGTGCCAGGCCACCAAGCGCGGATGATGTTCCGCAGGCACCGATTCACAAAAACTTGCAGTTTTCGCGTCGTCACCGCATATGTGCACCAAGTCTCACACCCGTACAGCAATACGGATTTAACGTTTGAGTTCAAGATTCGGATCTTAGTTCGTAGAGAGATCTGGCGTGACCGCCAGATGTTTCGGAGACTCGCAAACGCAAATCGGGCTTTTCTGATCCGGGTTTCGATGTCCTTCTTGGTACCACCATCAGGCGTAATCTGGCTACCAAGATACTGGAAGCACTCCACTGTCTCAACCTGTTGTCCAGCTACCACGAAATTGGAACGATTTCCTGTATTGATTTCCATCGACTTGGTCTTTCCGACATTGATTTTGAGACCTGCTGCCTTGGAGCTTTCGGTGAGGTCATCGAGTTTGCTCTGCATGTCTTGTTGTGTTTGGGTGAGCAAAACAATATCGTCTGCCAGGTCAAGGTCGTTCAGTTGCTCCATGGTTGAAGGATTCCACGGCAATCCTCGGTTTGGTCTACAGTCAATCGATCCAGTCAAGATCTCATCCATTACGATGAGAAAAAGTAGCGGTGATAAAATACATCCTTGTCTCACTCCAGCAGTTACCGGGATTGGTTCGGACAAGACACCGTCGTGCAAGACCTTGCACGAAAATGCCTCATACTGTGCTTCGATGAGATGGACTAGTTTCTCTGGGACCCCTCTTCACAGCTTAGTCAGCATAATCAATGTGCTGAGGTTCGTTTTATTCAGCCCAAAATTTAAGTTCTTATTGAAACTTTGAAGTTCCATTACAGATTTGAACGGCCTTCTGTTCAGCTCACAAATAATCGCTTAATCAGCAAAAGCAAAATACAAATTCTCCTCTCCTCTCTTCTCGGCATCCATCTTTATTCCTCCCATCACTTCAACTCTTCTTACTAAATTGCTTTGTTTTTAACTTTGTTTAACAGTTCTGCTACACGTTTGTTTGATTCGCCTACTCAAGCAATCAAACAACCTAATGAAAAAAATTAGTCCTGATACCAGATTTGAACCGCGACCCTTCGAGATGATAGCCAAACACGCTGCCGTGACGCCACGCCTAGATGTTGTCTTACTGGCAGCTAAAATTCTAAGTGGTAATAAGTTCTCCTAGAATACCCACAAGGGCAGCCAGCGGCCAGCAGGAAAGACGCATGTTAATTATTACTCAGAAACATATCGGTTAAAAAAATAGAGTTCCATTTTATAACTGCAAAGCATAAAATTTTACAAATTCTTGAGTTTATTTATTTTTGATATTTGGTATTTAATTCAGTAAAGACAGTTGGACGACAATTTTTAAAGTAAAAAATTTACTCACTTCAAAAACAATCCTTTGCGAGTTAGCTTTAAGTTGTTCTGAGTTGAAATTGCAATATAAATTATATAATTCAACAATTTTCAAGCTACAAAAAATGATTCATTGATAATATGCCCTTTTGTGATATTCGTTCACATTTCATATTCATGAAATGACGGACATGTCTCGAAAAAGGCTATTTGAGGAACTTCTTGGAACATCAAGTCCATGGAAGGCTATTTGAGATCCAATTTGTAACTTTAATGCTGAATGGATGCGATTGACATGTCACAAAAAAGGCTATTTGAGAAACTTCTTGGAACTTCGAGTCCATAGAAGGCTATTTGAAACCATATTTGTAACTTTTATACTAGATGGATGCGATTGACATGTCTCAAAAAAGGCTATTTGAGAAACTTCTTGGAATTTCAAGTCCATAGAAGGCTATTTGAGATCCAATTTGTAACTTTTAAACTGAATGGATGCGATTGAAATGTCACAAAAAAGGCTATTTGAGGAACTTTTCGGAACTTCAAGTCTATAGAAGGCTATTTGAGGAACCTTCTGTTAGTTTCATGAACATATTCGTGAAAATTCGGCACCAATTCCGTTTGGAACCTTTGTTCCAAAGGTGAATACGATTACAAAAGACCCCTCAACTGTATATCTGAACGAAGACTGCGGTGGAAAAAGAAACTATCTATAAACTATCTATATATAGCGGTTCTATCTTTCTACCGACTTGCCCCAACTTTAAACACCAGTTTTATTCGGGTGAAGAAAAAAATCTGTGTTTATCCTAATTTTTTTAAAAATAATAAACAACATATTTAAGTTTTCTAACACATAGCACAAAGATGAAATTCAAACTTGTTTCATTGTTAAAATCTTGTTTGTTTCAACCAGTAAAAAAATGCGTCACATATGAAAGTATTTCATCATAGGCTAAAAAACAATCAAAGTCTCACTTATTTGCGTTCTAGCTATCAATGTACGTATTATTTTCCAGATCATTCCATTCTAACCTCTCACAACCCTCCACAGATCGCCGGCGGCCATCCTTGGCGAATCTTAAAGACCGAGATCGTGCGTACCAAGCAAAAAACGTAGCAGTTGGAAATTCCACACGCAAATTTCTGGCCCCAAGGTTCTATTTAAGTTCGCACCCGATTGCCTCCAACGACGGAAGAAAGCAGAAGGTTATCAGCACACAAATATTCAACCATTTCTGGCACCGAAATTAATCACTACTGAAGATGGCACTCGACTTCTCTGCAGGATGTCTCGGAGGTATGAACCATGTTGCCATTCCTTGTTTAGGGGTTTACAGCTGCTTTTGTTTAGACAGCGAGACGTGAAAGAAACAATCATGTCCCATAAACATTCACTCCTCTCATAGGAAAGCTTATCACCGTAATCAGGTTAATTTTCTAGCCAAGTCAGAGGTTAATTATCTTAGTGTTTTGCGAAACAACGACGCTCTCTCTCTGGAACATTGCGAACGTTGGTGAGGACTGTAAATCCTTATCGTCGTACCCGTGTTGAATCCCAAGTTGGCAATTCGTTCAGTAGAACAATCATTAAACAGCCCAGTGGGGTCAGGTTCGTCCGTTTCCATCGGCACCTTGAGGCAGCATGATATGCCACAGTTTGTTTTTTATATTGCGCTCTAGCACTTATTTTTCGTACGAATGTTATCATTGAACTTGAATGATCGGGAGTAGCGCAGTGTAATAGAAAGGGACAAAAATATGCTGTTAGGTACGCAATTCTGGATGAGAATTTTCAACTACCTAGATTTATACGAAAGGACCATTCAATATTATTTGCGTATGTTCCAAGAAAAAACTAGGAAAACAGATGATCAATGAAATCATCAAATCAATCTTTCGACAACACCCCCCTCACCCTCCCCCACCGTTGCCCTAGAGATCAGGACAAAATTGATAGGAATTATTTGTTTTTCTACGACAAAGTTTCTTAAAGACCACACTTTCACGAATTCATCATTCAATACGCTTAAACGTATTTGCTTCAAACCAACTTATCCAATCTTTCGGCTTGCAGGATGTGCAGGTGTTCTGGTGGGGTATCCTTTCGATACCGTGAAGGTGCACTTGCAAACTCAAGACTACAGGAATCCCATCTACAAAGGGACCATCGATTGTTTTCGGCAGATTCTCGTCAAGGAAGGGCTTCGAGGATTCTACCGGGGTATGTCCAGCCCGATGGCCGGAGTTGCAGCAGTCAATGCAATCGTATTCGGAGTCTATGGGAATGTTCAGCGACGTACCAGTGATCCCGATTCGATGTATTCGCATTTTCTAGCCGGTACAGCCGCTGGACTGGCTCAGAGTTTCATCTGCTCACCCATGGAGTTGGTCAAAACTAGAATGCAGCTTCAAGAGAACCTCCCAAAGAATGCGACAAAGTTTGCGGGACCGCTACAGTGCACGAAACATATCTGGAGATCCGAAGGATTTCGAGGGGTTTTCCGAGGACTCGGAATCACTGCAGCTCGAGATATGCCTGGTTTCTCAAGTTATTTCGTGTCTTATGAGATGATGGTACGAATGTCTCCTAATCCTTCGCCGTTTTACATCCTGATGGCTGGAGGTCTAGCGGGCACCATTTCATGGTTATTCACATTTCCTATAGACGTATTGAAGTCAAGACTACAGGCAGACGGTATGTCCGGACAGCAACAGTATCAAGGAGTGGTAGATTGCTTCAAGAAAAGCTACGCCCAGGAAGGAATCTCATTCCTGTCCCGTGGACTTGCCTCCACCCTCCTGAGAGCATTCCCTATGAATGCCGTTTGTTTCCTGGTCGTTTCCTACGTGATGAAACTGTTCGATGATAAATCTAGTTTAAATTTAAATTTAGCACCTGTCGAGCCCCTGCTGATAGTACAACAACCTCCCGGAGCAGTGAAAGTAACTCATAACAAAAGGCATCACGAGCTACACGATCATCAAATCCTGAGTATGAAACAAAACACGTTTCGTTTCCTGAGCTTCCTCGGCGCCTTTCACGAGGCCGTTTGTTGTGCCGAAATGGATGAACTGGCACACGATCTACATCTGAACGAGGATGGCGGATATTACTACGCAAGAATTAACGAACATCTTAAAAACTCTGATCAGGAATACTGCAATCGATTCCCGTTCGTCGACTAGCACAGTAAAACCACCTGAAAGAAAAACTCCTGCATTTAAGAAAAACGTACTGCTTTATTTATGGAATAATTTTGAAATACATTTTTTGTTTTAATAAAGCGGCTGTGCATTATTATTGTTGCTGAATCTCAAACCTTAGAAAACCTTATGACAAACCAGTGATTCAATTCAAGCATACTTCAAAGTTTGCAAAATTTTCGATAGGTTAAACTTATGTGCCGGAAAATCATGTATCAAGTTTTCCACTATCCCGACGATGCTTTCGTTGATCTCACGTTGCCGCTGAAGGTCCGCCTGGATGAGGATTTCGTTGCGAAATTTGGGCAGCTGATTTGCGTTCGTGAAGGAGCGATAACGCCGGGCACGGTACTGATGACGCACGATGTAGTCCAAGTTCTGTGGAAAAATAATTCAAGTACTTATTTCATTGTCATTCGGAGTGGGTCGTTAGGCAGAATGAATAGAAGGGCCAAAAGGCTCTTTAGACCGAATGAATTTCGAACGTAAAGAACGTTATTCACAATCAGAAGTTACAATAAAAAGGTGTATAAATCCTATTCTATTGTTTGAAAATCTTTATAAACATTTATGAAGAAAATTTGGAACTTCTACTCGGTTGTACTTTAGCTTAATAGTAAATATAAGGTAGCGTTGACAAGTAAGACCTTAAAAATCGAAGAAAGGCCTAAAGCATGGAATATTCAGCCGTGGCAAGATCGCCAAAGTGAAGTCCGTATAATCATTATAGGGACATCACTTTGGCGATCTTGCCAAGGCTGAATATTCAGTGTTTTAGGTCTTTCTTCGATTTTCAAGGCCTTAGTATGGTGGATTACATTGAAGTTCAAACTAGGCTGCTGACAATTGACCTTGTTGATAGCCATATAGTAGCGAGTAGAAATTGTTTATCATACACATTTTAATAGCGATGAAACCATAGGCATAGAGGGTGATACGGTCAAAATTTGGTCAATATCAACTTGACGTATTTCATTCAATTTTGCATTTAAAAAACCTGAACACCCCTCATTTTGAAGGTGGATGTGGGTAGAATGTTGCTCCTATTTTGATTTTGGAATTCACTCTTCAGTTGTCAAAAAGCCGTCGAAGGAAGAAGAGCAGCGTATCAAAATTTTGCTCGCGCATCGCGAAATTCCATGCTACTCACACGCAAAGCTGGCAAAATCGCAAAAAGTTGCCAAATCAACCGTTACAAATGAAATGAAAGTGTTTGGGGAACGTTTGTCGACAGCCAGAAAGTCTGGATCGGGAGGAAATCAAAAACCGGAAGCCGCTGAGACGACAAAGAGAGTTGTCGGTGGTTTTAAGCGAAACCCGAACCTCTATCTCCAAGATGCCGCAAATAAGCTGGGTGTATCGTCTACAACCGTGCATCGAGCCAAAAAACGAGCCAGACTATCGACTTACAAGAAGTTAGTGACTCCAAATAGCGATGATAAACCAAATACGACGGCCAAAGCGCGATCCCCGAGGCTGTACACGACGATGCTGACGAAGTTTGACTGCGTGGTAATGGACGACGAAACCTACGTCAAAGCCGACTACAAGCAGCTTCCGGGACAGAAGTTTTATAAGGCAAAAGGAAGGGGAAAGGTAGCAGATATTTTCAAGCACATGAAACTGTCAAAGCTCGCGAAGAAATATCTGGTTTGGCAAGCCATCTGTACCTGTGGCTTGAAAAGCAGCATTTTCATAGCTTCCGGGACTGTCAACCAAGAAATTTACGTGAAAGAGTGTTTGAATAAACGTCTGCTGCCTTTCCTGAAGAAACACGGTTGTTCCGTACTGTTTTGGCCGGATTTGGCATCTTGCCATTACGGTAAAAAGGCCATGGAGTGGTACGCCGCCAACAACGTGCAGGTGGTTCCCAAAGACAAGAACCCTTCCAACACGCCAGAGCTCCGCCCAATTGAGAAATACTGGGCTATTGTCAAGCGGAACCTGAAGAAGACAAAAAAACTACTAAGGCCAGTTCAAGGCAAACTGGCTTTCTGCGGCGAAGAAGGTGGACAAGGTGGCTGTACAAAATCTGATGACAGGAGTTAAGCGTAAGGCTCGGCCATTCGGATTTGGAAAAGCGGAAGCCTAACTGAATATTTTTCCTGACTTTTATACAAATTAAACTTGAAGAAAAAAAATTTGATTTTTAAAATAAACGATTTCACCGATTTACACGCGTTTTTCCTTGACCAAATTTTTACCGTATCACCCTTTAATAAGGATGTATAAATACAAACTTAGCGATTTCCTGTAAGTAAACCGAAATACTGAAAATAAGATATTCCTTTTTTTTAATTAACTTACCTCCTGTTTCAGCAACGTAGCTTGCTCTATCTCCGCCTTTATCAAACTTGTTTGAATTTTCTCTTCATCTATCTGCACCTTTTTGTTCTCAATATCTGCCTGTAGCAGTTTCTGGGCCGTATCAATTTCCACCAAATTTTTCTCCGTGTCCGATATTTCTCCAAATACCAGCTTCAGCTTGTTTTTCAATTCATTGATTTTGTGCTGCATGGTAGACTTAGTCTTGAACTTGCTACCGTAAACCTTCTCGCGAGCGTTTACCGAATCAAAAATGTGTTCCCGATGATGTACCGTATTCTCCAGATCCGATACCAACTTTTCCTGCATCCGTTTGAGCTGCGCGTATCGGACTTGCATACGGTGTATTTCGGCCTTCATTATTCCAATTTCGCTATTCTGAGCTGCTTCATCGTCTTTAAACTTTTTGGCTTCAGCTGACATTTTGTATTTGGTTTCCCAGGATAGTGCTTCCCGGTGCTTTTCCAACACCTCCTGTTTACATTCATCAATTTCTTTCCCCAAGTCTTTGAGGTCCTGTTCCAAGTTCAGGACAGTCATTTCCGCGTCTTTCAGACGATCCGTTGTTTGCTGGTGAGAAATTTCACATTCCATTTCACCTTTCTCATGGTGCTTTTTGGTCTTGAAAAGATCCAAACTGATTGTGTCCAGCCTAGTGTTCAAGGCTGATAACGATCGCACAATTTCACGATTTTCGTTCATCAATTCCTCCAGCGTTGTTTCTATTTTTATTCCCTTCTGCTCAATCAACAAAAGTTCTGTGAAAAAAAAATCGATGTTTATTTAAAAAAAATTCTAAAAAATAGACCTAAATTGGAAACAAACTTTTTCGGGAATAATTCATCTCATTAAGCTGTTGAATACGCTTTTCCGATAACACCACCAAACTATTTTGAAGCTTCAACCACGCTTCTTGGGCTTCCTTTATCTTAGCATTCAACTGGGAGATATTGTACTGCACATCCAGCAGTTTAAGCTCGTCGGGATTCAACTCCTGGCCGCCAGCATCGTGAATCAACTTTTCCAGCTGACGATTGAGAGTATCCAGCTTCCGGAGTTTCGTGCTAATTGCCTCCTTGACGAACTTTATCTCTTCGTCGAATTTCCTCGCGCTCGCCTCCATATTATCATGACTTTTCTGTAAACAATTCGGAAAATTATTTGAGATTATTCAGTTAAAAACAAGTTAAAATCACCTTTATTTTCTGAACATCCAATTTGGACTTCTCAACTACGCCACGCCATTTCTCCAGATCCAATAATACGATCGAGAGTTGATTTTCAGTCTCGGACATGGCAATTTCCATCTCTCGACGCTTAGCCTGAGTTTCTCTAAGGGATTTTCCCTGAGCGTCACCGGCCTTATCGGTGCTGATTTGATCTTGCAGCAACTCCAGGATCTTTTCTTCGAACTCAAATTTCTTTTGGTTCTGTTTGCCCAAAGTAATGCGGAGCGATTTCAGCTGATTCTCTATCATGACGCTCTCTTGCTGAGCTTTCAACATATCGGCTTCGGTCTGCTCCAGGATCATAGCTTGGTGGTTTACTTCTCTTATTAATCTTTCTTCTTCCTCTTGTTCGTCAGCAACTGGAAGTAAAGATGACAAGTTTAGTATCGTCTCAAATCCCTAAATTCTGTGGGCAAACCTTCTTTCATCAAAACATTGATATCTCCTTGGATCCGGGACTTGAATCCGGATAACTTCTCGTTCTGTTCCATTTCTTTCAGGGCACTCTTTTTGGTAATATCCGTTTTAGATTTAATCACTTTATGCTCTTCGTGAATACCTCTGCAAATTTGAACGACATGAATTTAAAACATCCAAAATTGAGGAATTTTAAATTTTTATTATTTTTTTTTTAATTTTAAACATTGATAATCGAGAAAATTTTATACTGTGTTCGATTGTTATTCTTTAACTCGAACTCGCGCAAATCGACTCAGGATGCAACTGACTTGCCAACTGAGTTATACAAGCCAATAAATGATTGCCTAATAATTTTGAAGGAATCATTTTTCTATCAAGTATTTATGAGCCACCTTTCCATCTAATTAACCCTCTAAAACTCTAAAACCCAACACCGCATTTAGACTAAGGTTGCCAGATTTTTTTCAGCACGTATCCGGGCCGGACAAATCCGGCATTTTTGATTGGAAAATTGACGATTATAAATTTTGTCAAAACTCTAAAAGTACTCAACAAAAATAAAAAAAAAAATCTCATCAAAACTTATCGATAGATTTTAAATCGCATTTTAGGCTTCCAAAAAACTTTTCATGATAATTTTTATAAATTTCGCTCAACAAATTTCGTTTCGGAGGCAAACATAAAAAAATGTACACCCCAATTTGTTTTTTTTTAAATTTTTGTTTGATTTCCAAAAATAGTGAATAAATCCGGGCATTTTTCAGTGACATCCGGGTAACCGGGCCGGGCCGGACAGTTCCCAAATATTGTATTAAATACCGGGTAATCTGGCAATCTTACTTTAGACGGAATTTACTTGAAGCGGCATAAAACCGAAGCAAATCATTATTTTACCTTACTTTTGCGCAAAATGTTTTAAAACATGTTAATCTAACAATCCATGTTAATAACAACAGTTTGACTAGCAGTTGTCAAAAGCTGCAGCAAAGAGAGGACTAAAACCATGGAAATGAAAGAAAATTGTCGTATTAAAAAAATATCATTTTGAAAGTCTGACAAATCCTTAGTCCATGTGTATTTTTAATCATAAAAAAAATTATTGGCGGTAAGATTTAACAGTTAAAACTAAGATTGCAGATGAACGTGCAAAACTGAACTAAAAGCCTGGCAAAATCCGGGTAGTTGTTTCAAACTTTCCAACCCAAAAATCGAGCAATATTCACGCAGAGAAAACTTGGATTTTGAAACAAAACAAAACTGACTTTGATTCAAAAAATTAATTTTTTCGATTCAATCTCCTGTTTTCTTTGAATCAATGAATTATGGTTTTGTTTTAAATAAATAATTTTTGAAAGAAAGAATTAATTTTTTGAATCGAATAATTTTGGACTTTGATTTTAAACAAATTCTTTGATTCAAAAGACATTTGTTCAATTGCATATTTATTTGGAAACAAAGTAAATTTTCTTTCAACCAAAGAAACATGTATTCAATGCAAAGGAATAATTTCTTAAAATAAAAACTTCAATCTTAGAAGGTTTTTTGCATTGAGTAAGAAGAATTTAAAACGAAAAATCGGTTTGGCTGGTCGTGTGAAAATGTGAATCAGAGTTAGCTTAGTTAGGAGGATTCAGGATAAAGTATGGTAAGTTTATGTATTAAAGAATGAATATTGAAGATTTCCAATAAGTGCTTGAAATTTTACAGGACCACAGCCGATAGATGGTTTTCCAAGTCCCTGAATTCCTCAACCGAGGTGACACCGCTCCAATCCAGCGATCAGGTCCACGAAAATTTAAACCAGATGATTCGATTAAAGTGAACCATTGTGTGACCCAGTGTTTCATTTATTTGTGAATAAAAATAAATTTTAAATTTGAAATCCTTTCTTTTTATTATTTCAAATTCCTGATAGGAATTTCAAAACAACAGAATATGACGCTTCCAATTGGAATAAATAGAAAATGGTTCAATGAATAAATGCTTTTAAATCTAAATTAAATTACCTTGTGGCAAAAGAAAGCAACTTTGAATCAAAAGAAACGGTTTTTTGTTTCAAAGTATCAATATTTTGAATCAAAGATTTTTCAAAAGAAAAATACTTTGAAACAAACGAAAATGCATTTGAAACAAAGAAATTTTTATTTATCCCAAAATCAAAGGAAATTTTCCTTTGTTTTCACTGCACTTTCCTTTGAAATAAAAAATCTTTTCGCTGCGTGTTGGAGCAAATTTAAGCCAAAAACTATTCAATAAAAATCAAGAAAAAAAATCACCTGAAACATTAATTTAACACATCTGCAGATTTTTAATTGTATTTTTGGCTTCCATAAAACAGTTAATATATATTTTGACAAAAGTTGTCCAAATATTTTAATTTTTTGTTGCAAAAATAAAAAATTATAGCTTCTTGAATTGGGTTTTTTCCGTTTTTGTCATGTCCGGATAAAACCGGGCAATCTGGCAAGCTTAAGTTCTGAGAATTTTGTTTTTCTAAGCTAGGTGAGATTAAATACAAGCCCTGTCATAACTTAACGTTGGGAAGCAGACTTTGATGCCTAAACTGATAGCAAACAGTAGCCAAAATGAGCTATGCCAAATTGACAGCATGATTTAGTGATGTGATTTTTTTAATGTCAATATTAGGTTACACTGAGATATCAATACTTGAAAGCGCGATGACAAACCAATACCAAAATAAAGTATCAATAGCTGAAGGACAGCTTGACAAAACTACAGTTAAGCCAAATTTTAGTTGGTAAAAAAGCTAATTGAGACCTCGTTTAGCCGCCAATTCTAAACAAGTTTTGAGAGCTGAGCGATTCCAAATTTTGGTTGTTCTTGATACCTAAAACGTTGTGCTCGGGACGACAAATCGACTAATAGGTACTAAGTTTACGATTCGTATAACGTATTGTGGAACAATTTTAACAAAAGTTTTTATAAATATAGCTAAGAAACTGTCTGGAAATATGTTTAAAAATTTAGAATAAAAAATAACGAAATATGTAGAAACTACAGCCGAAAAAGTACTGAAAATTAGGTTCTCCAACCCTTGTGGGTATGAAAATTCTGAAAAAATTTCCTCAACGATAAAGTTTTTCGTTGATTAAAAATCATTAAACTAAACTTCTGTGAATTTTTCGGCGAAAAAAAGGTTTAAAAGATTTATAAACCATTGTCTGAAACTTAAAACTGTTTGAAAATAAGCAATAAAAATTGTTTAGCTTCGGTGTTCTTTAAATCCACAAACGGAACTGCCTCATCCGATTATCTTAAACATGCATGAATTCCGTTATTTCGTTGGTACTTTGATTGTAAAAACTTTATTAAAATTAATCCCGATTCACCTCCTTATAAGTATTAATATATTCAGGAATATTCTGAAATAAAATTCGATTAGCTGCCATACTTACTCCAGTTCTTCTTTCGCTTTGGATAAAATTTTGTCCCGTTGCTGAATGGCAACGATTACTTCGCCCCACGATTGGAACAATCGCTTGTGTTCATGTTGTAGTGCTTCCAGATCCGAGTTAGCATCGGCCAAGCTAGTGTTTATCTCATCGGTGGCATTTTGTTGTTCCGTGATTTGCTGCTCTATTTCGGCCAACTCCCGTTCCTTACGACGAACTTCGCCGTCCAAATTGAACACCAAAAAGTCCATCTTGCGCCTTTCCTCAGCGGCTATCAACTGGTCCTTGGCATCCTTGCTGGCAACCCTTTTTGCAACAGCGATTTCCGCTTTGATCTCTTTGTCCCACTTGGAAAATTCGTTTTCCAAAATGGTCAAATTGTCTAGCTCTTGGAGATGTTCATTGTGGATTTTCTTAAACTCTTTGAAGTTATGACTCTCTTCTTCGTACTCCTTTCTGTACTTAGCCACCTTCTGCTCCTCGGCCTGTCTTCTGGCTGATACTTCCATAATTTCCTTGTTGTAGATATCAAGAAGTTCTTTTTGACTGTCGATCTCCTCCTGTAGATCGTACAGTCGTGCCCCCACTTCTTCGGATTCTTTCTCATTTTGGTCCAAACGGTGGTCCAATTCCGAGATTTCCTGTTCCAACTGATCTTTCACCCGCAATAGGTGAGCCTTCAGAGCCTGTTGGAACCTCTCCAGAAGTGGATGATCATTCTCCAAAACCCCAGCTTGGGTGGTATTCATCACATTCAGCCCATCAGCTTGGACACTTATGGAAGTTGGATTTTCCTCTAAACTTAAGTACGGAGTAGAATTTCCAGCTGAATCCATTTTATTTTTTGGTTCAACTAACCAAAGCGCAAAATTTATGCTTCCGACTTCACTAGGACCACTTTTCAAAGTGTTGTTTCTCCAAGCTTGGCTCCAAAACCGGAAAATGGTTGCTTTGGTGACATTGTAAGCCGTTTCCATCGATCCATCAACGAAACATGTTGCCTTGGTATCGACACCTTGTATGCAATCTGATACGCATGCTGACCAAAACACGTGGTGGTAGTTCAACATCAAACAACAGGTCGTTTGCGCTTCGCGCACGAGGGTGCATTGAAAAAGACTATGGAAGAAATGAGTTACTGAGAAACGAGAAACGTCAAAAAGTTTCATCGATTGAGTGCCATGTGGGAGGCTAGTGAGTGGCAAAACATAAACAACTGGCTGCAGGCCCATCAGCAATCTAATTTATTTTGCAGGCTTTCTTTAATTGCTTAAATTTCCTTATTAAATCGTCAAATGGATTACAATATTAGCAGATTGTGTCGAGTTTGCCTCGAAGAAGGTGTTTTTACTTCAATTTTCAGTACCGAACTTGTTGCAATGGCTCCAGCCGACATGCTGGTGATGTGCGCTAACATTAAGGTAAGTGATACATTATTTTGATTTTTGATTCTATTTTAAATTAAAAATTTCTCAATTAAAGGTGTCCAAAAACGACGGGCTACCAACAACGATCTGCAACAACTGCATGTATCGATTGGGGGTAGCGTTTCATCTGAAGCAGCAATGTGAAAACTCAGATATGCGTCTGAGACAGTACATTGGACTAATGACCGGAGTCTACACCAATGCAATTGATAAAGAAACCATGACCGATGATTCTTGGCTACTTGCTGCTAAGAAGTCCGACGAAATCGGAAGGAAGTCTACTAAAAAGTAAACCTTAAGTAGGTTAGAAATTTCGAACGATAACATTTCTGTATCATTATTCCAGAAAATCAGGCCGCAGTAGATATGTCCCCAAACTACCTGAAGAAAGGAAAAAACGGGGGCCAAAGCCAACACCGAAAATTCCACAAACATGCTATCAGTGCCACAAGACATTTAAATGCTCAGCCCAGCTTCAAATGCATCTAAGGTAAGTAGACAGATATGCGGGTAAACATTAAAAACCATATTTATACTGAAATTGGGCAGATTATGATTTTTTTTAACTATGACTACCTACTGGCTTTTCTGTATTGTTCTCATTGTTCATTGAATTACTACGTCTACACATAACAAAATCCTTGGGTAACATGTTAAATCTTCCATCAAAATGCACGAAACTGATTGCATATTAAACAAACTATTAAATGTGATTTATGATTAAAAACCATTTTTCTTCAAAATGCATTATTTTTCATAATTTTAACAGGCTTTTTCTTAACAAACGTATTGATCTTTTGACCGCAAGTTACAACAAGTTCAATCTTTTCTTATTCTGTTCTATAATTTGAATGTTTTTAAAATGGACTGCGACAAAACTTTTAGGGTCTTCTAACAGCCGCAAATATGCAAGTATTTCAAGGATTTCACCGCATTGAACATCGCTATGATGCTCATTTTTTTGCGATTCGGTTCTATAGGAACCTTAAATGAGTGCAAAATTATTATTGCTTAAAACTAAGTTCATTTAACGCCAATGTGTGGGCATCGCTATGATCCTGGATAAAGACGACACCTTATATATGGTTTGAGTATTTCAAGAGTGAAATTATCGTCATATCAAATTCGTTCTTAAAATTGTATCAAATTCGAAATTTGTTTTTTGATTACATATTTCCACCTTAATTCATGAAATTATTCATGATTGACCTGACGCTGTTACCCATTTGTCATTTCAATTGCCTCTATCTTCAATCAAAGTTCCAGGAAAAAAAATAAAATTTTTAACAGCAATTTTGTAAAAATCTAAATGCTATACTTATGTAGAAGATTCTCTCAATGGGATGAACATAATAGGCGCTTCGTTAACAAAGATCAATCGCTTCATTTTTATACTTCACACTAGTACTTTTCTAAAGGTTAATTATGATTTATTTCTATTTCTAAGCATGAAACAAGATTTTTTCTAAATTGTTTAAATATTCCTTTTTCAAATCTGTTCTTTAAATTTTGAATCTTTCTCAAAAGAATTGTTTAAAAATTTCGTCCTGGCTACGCCTGAGAATTTTACTTAAGTTTTTATTTAGGAAAGCCTATCTCAAGGGTAACAATGTAATTAACATTTCAGAACACATAGTGGAGAAAAGCCGTTTGCATGCAGTTACTGTTCACGTAGATTCGCTCAGAAGCACAATTTATCGATTCATCTGAGAACCCATACGGGTAAGTCGAACTTCTTCATTTCTCGATGCAACATTTAGCACAACTCATCAATGCATCTTGTAGGCGAGCGTCCATATCAATGTGAAATATGCAGCAAGCAGTTTTCCGCTCTAGGAAACTTCCAGGCACACAAAAAGATCCACACCAACCAAAGGAATCACATCTGTATGTCGTGCAACAAAGCGTTCATCACGTCTGCCGACCTCACTCGGCACATGGTGTCGCACTCCGGTATCAAAAACTTCCACTGTGATATCTGTTCGAAAAGTTTCAGCAGAAACCGGGACATGGTGGCGCATAAAAAAAAGATTCACCTGAACGATAGATCCACCGAAAATCTCCGGTGCATCGAATGCCACAAAGTATTTGCTACAGTAGAATCGTTGAATCATCACATGCGCATCCATAACACGATGCCTCCCACAACGCTGATGCCACCTCCACCGCCGCAGCCACAGACCCACATCCAGCAGCCGATTGCCATAGCGCCGCACCACAGCCTTGGACCCGCACCTCTCGGAGTTGGCCTAGGCATGTTACCTCATACGCACTCGCAACCCAGTTACCATAGCCAAATGCATCCGGCCCAACGGCTGCATCCGTACTAAAAACTAATTTCGGATCAATCAATTAAACAACGTGATTAACGTCATTACAAGTGGTTTTATTTCGCTGCTCAATACTAGGTATTCTTTACGGTACGTAAGTGTAAACTAAATCTAACTTCGACAAACAATTCCTCTCGCTAACAGAAGGGTTTCACAGTACGCTTAGCGTCTAAGTGGACTTGAACGGGTTTCTGATTGAGCGGAATGCTGCAAACCGTGAGCTCGTCCGGGAATCAAAACAGTTTCTGTGATAAATGTTATAGTAGCTGACGAGGAACGGGAAGGCAACTGGTGTCTCACATTTCGTGAGGTTCTAATTGGTTTACTGTTTTCCATCAAACACGTGAGTGTGGATCAATTTATTTTCTAAACAGGCATCCAGTATTTTCAGTTCAACAACACACGAAACTGTTTAAAGTAATCATTGAATTCACCTTTTTTTTGTTTTCAAAATCGTTTAGTGTTTTACTTCAAAATCAACACAAATTTTCGATTTTTTTTTAGATTTAACTTTTTAGACCATCGGCCGTAACGTTTTAGCTACCAAACCCCAGAATTAAGATCAGAACTCAGATTAAGAAATTCAGATTCAGAATTCAGATTCAGAATTCAGAATTCAGATTCAGAATTCAGATTCAGAATTCAGATTCAGATTCAGAATTCAGATTCAGAATTCAGATTCAGAATTCAGATTCAGAATTCAGATTCAGAATTCAGATTCAGAATTCAGATACAGAATTCAGATTCAGAATTCAGAATTCAGATTCAGAATTCAGATTCAGAATTCAGATTCAGAATTCAGATTCAGAATTCAGATTCAGAATTCAGATTCAGAATTCAGATTCAGAATTCAGATTCAGAATTCAGATTCAGAATTCAGATTCAGAATTCAGATTCAGAATTCAGATTCAGAATTCAGATTCAGAATTCAGATTCAGAATTCAGATTCAGAATTCAGATTCAGAATTCAGATTCAGAATTCAGATTCAGAATTCAGATTCAGAATTCAGATTCAGAATTCAGATTCAGAATTCAGATTCAGAATTCAGATTCAGAATTCAGATTCAGAATTCAGATTCAGAATTCAGATTCAGAATTCAGATTCAGAATTCAGATTCAGAATTCAGATTCAGAATTCAGATTCAGAATTCAGATTCAGAATTCAGATTAGAATTCAGATTCAGAATTCAGATTCAGAATTCAGATTCAGAATTCAGATTCAGAATTCAGATTCAGAATTCAGATTCAGAATTCAGATTCAGAATTCAGATTCAGAATTCAGATTCAGAATTCAGATTCAGAATTCAGATTCAGAATTCAGATTCAGAATTCAGATTCAGAATTCAGATTCAGAATTCAGATTCAGAATTCAGATTCAGATTCAGAATTCAGATTCAGATTCAGAATTCAGATTCTTTAAGATAAGTTAACCACCGTTAATTAAGTTTTGTAAATTATTTTTCGGCATATCGGTGAAATGTATATTCTTGGAGAAAGAATATCAGAAATGAAATTTTATGAAGATGGATAGAAAAGTGAGAAGAAAATTTGACAGATGTTGAAAAGAGCGAAAGAGCATTTTTGCGAGGAAAACTTATTAACGTACACCATACTTTACCCCGCAACATTTCATTATTTAGGAGAAGTAGTACCGGGATAGAGGTGGCACTACCTTAACCTATACAATGAAATCTGGTTGGTCCGAAGTCTACATGTGGTGAACACGTATACCCACTTCCCGGCAATGTTATTCAAACCGTGTGGAGCACATCTTTCAGATTTCCCCTTTTTTCCCCTCGTTTTGACAGATTTAAGCTTTTTTCCTCAGATTTAAGCTTTCGTCTCCTATGCTGTCAAGGCAAAAAAAGCTTAAATCTGAGGAAAAAAAAGCTTTAAAACGAGATTCACGAACACATATTTAAAAGATGTTGGTCACACGATACATAGATAAATCGTGTAACGTTGCAGGGATCTGACCCCGGACGGGGTATACGTGTTCACCACATGTAGACTTCGGACCAACCAGATTTCATTGTATAGGTTAAGGTAGTGCCACCTCTATCCCGGTACTACTTCTCCTAAATAATGAAATGTTGCGGGGTAAAGTATGGTGTACGTTAATAAGTTTTCCTCGCAAAAATGCTCTTTCGCTCTTTTCAACATCTGTCAAATTTTCTTCTCACTTTTCTATCCATCTTCATAAAATTTCATTTCTGATATTCTTTCTCCAAGAATATACATTTCACCGATATGCCGAAAAATAATTTACAAGAATTCAGATTCAGAATTCAGATTCAGATTCAGAATTCAGATTCAGAATTCAGATTCAGAATTCAGATTCAGAATTCAGATTCAGAATTCAGATTCAGAATTCAGATTCAGAATTCAGATTCAGAATTCAGATTCAGAATTCAGATTCAGAATTCAGATTCAGAATTCAGATTCAGAATTCAGATTCAGAATTCAGATTCAGAATTCAGATTCAGAATTCAGATTCAGAATTCAGATTCAGAATTCAGATTCAGAATTCAGATTCAGAATTCAGATTCAGAATTCAGATTCAGAATTCAGATTCAGAATTCAGATTAGAATTCAGATTCAGAATTCAGATTCAGAATTCAGATTCAGAATTGAGATTCAGAATTCAGATTCAGAATTCAGATTCAGAATTCAGATTCAGAATTCAGATTCAGATTCAGAATTCAGATTCAAAATTCAGATTCAGAATTCAGATTCAGAATTCAGGTTCAGAATTCAGATTCAGAATTCAGGTTGAGAATTCAGATTCAGAATTCAGATTCAGAATTCAGATTCAGAATTCAGATTCAGAATTTAGATTCAGAATTCAGATTCAGAATTCAGATTCAGAATTCAGATTCAGAATTCAGATTCAGAATTCAGATTCAGAATTCAGATTCAGAATTCAGATTCAGAATTCAGATTCAGAATTCAGATTCAGAATTCAGATTCAGAATTCAGATTCAGAATTCAGATTCAGAATTCAGATTCAGAATTCAGATTCAGAATTCAGATTCAGAATTCAGATTCAGAATTCAGATTTAGAATTCAGATTCAGAATTCAGATTCAGAATTCAGATTCAGAATTCAGATTCAGAATTCAGATTCAGAATTCAGATTCAGAATTCAGATTCAGAATTCAGATTCAGAATTCAGCTTCAGAATTCAGAATTCAGAATTCAGAATTCAGGATTCAGAATTCAGATTCAGATTCAGAATTCAGAATTCAGATTCAGAATTCAGATTCAGAATTGAGATTCAGAATACAGATTCAGATTCAAATGGTGTTTTAACGTCAGTTTTCGCGAGGTCCTGACATTCATTTGTATATGACTTATGATATAAATAGATAAACGGAAAAGTTTGTGGTAAGCATGATTTTTTTTTCTAATGAAAATATTCGTGTCATATTCTAAAATCAGGATTTGCGATCAAAGGCTTAAAAAAATCAAAAAAATGTTTTCTTTTTTAATCAAAAGTCTCTCTGTGAAACTTCAGCGAAATACGTTGGAATATTACAGTTTGATCCAGAGGAATTCAAGATGTAAAATTTACATTAATTTTCTGTACCTTTTACGAAAAATATGAATTGATCTTAGTGTTGAAACTCAAACTGGATTTACTTTAAGAGCGTTGCGACTCATTCGAGAAATGCGGGAAAAAGTCGACAATTTATCGGGAAAAAGTCAGAAAATCCTTTTAAAAAATCGGAATTTTTTTTGTTCAGTTGCTCTGTGCTTCATTTCAGTGCCTTTAAATGCCCAAGAATAACTGAAAAATTGTGAAATTTACCTCTCAAGAGTGTTCTGAAAAATTAAACTCAAAACTTCAAGCTCTCAAAAATGATTAAGTGAAAGAATCCAGTCCAATGGTTACCAAGAAATAAGCTGGTAGAAGGAAAAGAATTTTTCGTTAGAATTTAGTGGGGACCTTCCATATGTTATCTATCGTTTAGCTTACATCTTCTTTTTTGTTTAATTTATGGAATCTCTTAATAAAAGTTCGGATCATCAACTATTTTATAAGTTTTTTATAGATCATGGAATTTATGTACCAAATTTGATATGACCTGATTTCTTTGATCATGTTATACAATAGACTGAATCGATTTGGGATCATTTTTGAATTTCTCAAACCCTGGGGTCTAAAAGCTCTGTTTTGGTTCAAAACTCACCAATAATTTTTCGCCAAATTTTCTAGTAATCTTAACATTAGTAAATTTTAACTTTTGGTTTGTATAGGAAAATCTAATATTTTGTACTGGAAAATTAACATCATTTTTGTTTCTTCTGTGGAACCGAGTCACATTGGCACAAAAACCACAGTCTGATTCGGTTCCACAGACGAAACAAGACTGATGTTGTTTTTTTTCAATACAGAATATTCAATTTTCCCATACAAACCTCAAAGCTCAAATTTAATCATGTAAACGTTACTTATCATGGATGAGATTTGAACCAAAACGAAGCATTTTAGACCCCAAGGTTTGAGAAATTAAAAAATGATCCCAAATCGACTCAGTCTTATGTATCAATGTTTTAAAAAATGATTTATTTAGAATTGGTACAAGTTACAGAGTAATATCTGCATATTAAGTCAATTTAAAAAATTGTAATATTCTTTAGTATAAATTGAAAAAAAAAATTAACTTGTTTATATTTATTTTAGCACCAAAATGATGCCTAGCCGACTTTTGATCATAGAACTTTTTCCAATGTGGTAGATTCAGCTTCACAATTTTTTTAAAGGAAATTATTCTGTCGCGGATTACTTGAATCGTTGAATTCTCAAATAATAAAATGATAAATGTTCATAAGCACGGACTTCAATTGTAAAAACTTTTAATAAATGCGTAACATATTTACGTTTAATTTTGAGGCTTATATTCATCAATACTTCAATTTATATTAGAATATAACATGTTGTACCTTTAGTGAACTTTTTCTTAGAATAGTTCTTCTCCGGTATGAAATAGTAAATCAGGAACCATTTTCAGATGAATGATCAAGGAGCAAACAGTAAACATAATTGTTTTTGAATAGTAAAATCGACGAGAGAAACATACGTTACTTTACTTCAGACGTTAATTAAAACGATAAAATAAAACTAGGATTGTTCGATCTTCATGAAGAGATTGACCTCCAAGATCGATTCAGATATGAAAGGTCGCACGATTGAACCAACTTAAAAATCGAAGCTAGAGGATCGATCTCCAATAAATTGATCTTTCCATGTTGAAAAAGGAAGAGCTACTTTTCAAACATTTCGACTAAGGTACTTAATATATATAAAACCGCTGACAAAATTTCACAAAAGCCAGTCTAAATTTAAGTACCGATATTGACAAGGTTAAGCTTGCTTATATTTTCCCCGCGCGTATCCGGTCCGTTCGAATCCGGAATTGATACTTTCAAGTTCCAAAACAAGTCTTAATGACCTTCTATACAGATTCCAGCGGCCTTTTTATTCAGCTACTAAAAATGTAAAATGTGCAAAACAATTCTCTCTCTCTCAATTGCATTCTTGGCATTGGCCCATATCACCTTCTCTTGATTATTTACTATGTTCAGTACATGGTGCCGCCATGCTGCCACGCTCCGGTTCCAAACTCGATAAACTGCGGTTTGCCAATATTGTTCAATTTGCTGTTCCATTTCCTACATTTCCTACATATGTATATCGCATCAGGATGGTCGCTCAAAAGATCGAGGGGTGAATCATCCTTCAGGATGAAAATCTCGAGAAAAAGAAAAAAAAAAAAGCTCAAAAGATCAAATTACTTATTGAAAAAAAAAAAGTTGCCCACCTTCGTGGTCAGAATCGAACACGCTACCACAATACCACGCCTAGATGTTGTTCTAACTGAATCTCATCTGTCATATCTGCAGGCGTCATCCAGACAGCCAGCCAGTCGGGAAGAAAGCACCTCAACTCACTTTTTGTTACTTAGTGGATCCTGTTTTAAGTACTTTTGTGCCCTTTATGTGACTTAAGTCCCTTACAACGTAAATATAAATCACTTTGGCAACTTTCAAGTTCATTAATGAGTCCATATAGTTCACTCATGGGAATTGGGCAAAATAATTCACATACAACGTACATGATAATCGCTTTTGAAACTTTCAAGTTGAATAATGAGTACATAAAGTTCACTCAATGGAATTGGGCAGTTGAATCTTTTTGTCAGCCAATATGTAACTTTGCGTGATCGTGGCCTAGAGGGTAGCATACTTGTCTTCTAAGCCAACGTTCATGAGATCGAATCCCGGTCGTTACATAACCTGGCACACATAGTATGATGAAGGTTGGCGGTTTTAGCATTAGTGAAATGCTAGCCGTGTATATCTTGGAATTGTACGCCTCAATGATGCAGCACATGCATGTGGATGGATCTTTTCAAGGGAACTTAGATTGCACTTGGAGATCCTACCTAGTTATGTGTGTGCTCGTAGTGCTACCGGTAAACAACTGCAACTTCAACCAATAGTGCAGGTGTGTCAAGTAGCATAGCAAAGTAAAAATAATAACGCGGGTAAATACCACAATAGATCAACTTAATGGTCGCAGTGGAAAAAAAATGTAACTTTCAAAACCTTCATTCAAGTAAATATATGTGACTTTGGTTGCTTGGGATTGTATCTAAAAACCTATCAAAATCCGGGCATGTGAGTTAAAAAATTCAACTAAAAGCAAGACAATTTTGGGCAAACGAAGCAATCAAAAAGAAAAAAAAATTAATAAAAAACTTTCACAGTTTGTTCGGTAAAAATTACTGGTTGTCGGGTAAATATATGCAGTTTATCGGCTTAAAACAGTTATCGAACGTACTTGTTAATAAAAACGACGTATTGATAACCGATTAACAGTTTGCTCTGTTATTATAGCGGTATTTAGGTAATAACTATCTAGCACCTTCACAGATTTTTTTAGTAAATCTTTCTTGTCACATGGGCAATTGCCACTTTGCATAATAACTGCCACTCAGTCAAATGCGAAATAACCCAACTAAGTAACGTACTCCATATGTTAGAAAATCGATAAAAACTACCGGCGATTCTCGTTAATAGTATAAGGGTAAAACTCTCATGTTAGTTGAATTGAAAAACCTGGATGCCATTTGTTCTCAATTATACTATACATATAAATTTTAGAATAAATATAATTTATTTCTAACAAATTGCTTATTGTTTGGAAGGTTTCTTGAGATCCAAAGCTACGGGTTTCCATTGGTGTTTTATTGATAAATTCGTGCTAATAAAATGTAGCAAACTTGTTTTAACTAGTTTATCAAACTGTCAGCTGCCAAGGAAAAACATAACAAAACTGTATTCTATAACATTCAGTTTGTGCTTGTATGTTTCATCATGTGTTTACAAACTTTTTGTTCCATGTCCATAATGTTTACAATGTTAATAGTTCTACAAATTGTTGTCTTTGGCATTACATTGGTTCTCATTACGCTAAGTACGCTAGTATTACCGGTCCTGATTATTTTTTTAATCCATCTAAGCGTTTCTGTTGATTTCTTATCTCTATCTATAGGTTTTTTTACAAACCTTAATGGCACATCCTTTGAGATCACAAATCGGTTCCAAAAATTCAAATGAAAGCTCGCCGAGTTCTTTTTCAAACCTGTCCTAACTCGTAATCTTTTCGGTAAAGTTTAACTAGAACCGGATAATGGACATCTTCATCGTAGCCATCGGTTTTAACGAGTTCCAGGTGTTTCTTCCAAATTGACGGATCGTAACAATGCAACAGATCATAGTAGAAACCTCGAGCTACACATTCATTGAGAAAGTGTGACAGAGTTTGACCCCGTCGCGGCGCCGTGACCAATGCGACGCCTTCATTTGCCAAACAAATCCAAATCGTTTCAATCAAATGAGATCGTGACTCGTCGAAAAAGAGACAATCTGCCGAAAGGATAAACTGATATCGGGACCTTTCGGGATGGTTGGCGTTCTGATCGTTACTGATGGTTTCCCACTTGAGGACTGACGTTTTGATTGTACAGTTGAATTTGTTCAGCGCAAGAGACTTTCTGACATTTTCCATGGAAAGTTCGTTTCCATCAGTCACGTGCACGAAAGCAGGGCTACCGTACTTGGCCAGAACCAACCCAGCCAAACAGGTCATTCCTCCTCCCAGCTCCAGCACGTTGCTGTTCTCAAAAATATCCAACCGTGACAGGATATAGTACGCTAACGCTTCCTCCGAAGGCCACACGCAAATGTTTCCAGTATTATTGAACCCTATTAATTCACTGGCAGTCCACGGCCGTTCGCCAATTAGTCTTATTTTCAACCGGTACCTATCCGCAAGTCTGTATACGTAAATATTTTCATCTTTTTCGTCATACGCTCGATCAAATTCGATCAAGTTGAACTTTACAAACTGATCATCCTCGCTAGAGTCATGCCTCAGTGCCTTGGCCAAGAGTTTCCACCGACGGCGTGCATTGATCATCTTGTTCTGGCCCCCATTTGGCGCTCCACCGTCGCTACTAATATGGTAGCTATTTTTATTTTCCCCACCGACGACGTCCTGATCTTCGTCGCTAGCGCCATACCGATCAACGGCTGAAATAGTCAGCAGATCAATCGTCGATCCCGAAGTAATATCGCTGTACTGGGATTCGTTTAAATCACTCCGCCCGTCTGTTGACGTTGACATCACCTGTTGCTTACTCGTCCCAAACGCACGATCCAAAAGTTCCGCTGAGAATATCGCGAACCTGTCGCCTCCTCATACGCGGTCCAACAACATAAAATGTCAGCAACCAGATTCAGTTGATTTACCTGCTTAGGTATACACGATCACCGCGTGAACTTTTCTTCTTATGTTTGGGATTCAATTAAAATCTAAATCATGTACGATGATCCGGGACAACTCGGCAGCCCATCGGATGCTCGTTGATGTACTATGTACCAAACATCCAGATAGCGGATCCCTGCAATGGGAAAAAAGAGAACACAACAAAATATTTCCATCAGTTATTTATATCGGAAACCTTTTAACGGTACATCAGCGGTGGGTTGAATAAGTGCACTACACATCTTGTCTCTAGAGAGAAGCTGGCCCAAATTGAAACACCATTTAGAGGTACTTGAGCGGCAGTAAGCGGACCACCCGAAAGGGAAAACCTTTTTCCACCCCCCTATGACCGGGGCCAGCGAAACCACTCGAAAAATTTCCCGGCCGTCACTCGAAAATGCATTCACGTGCGTGAAATCGAACCCGATTCATCAAACGTAGTAAAGTATCAATCGCTGAAACTCGATAAACTCATCGCAGCAGAAATCACCCTACAAGCTCATCGTATCTTTCGAACTGATATCACAGCAAATAAAAAAAAAGTTATTTATTTTACGCTTGTGTCCATTTTTCCAAGGAAGTTTGATTAATGCTTCACAATTGACTTAGCATATCGGGGCAAATATATTCAAATTGATAGGCTTCGATTTGTTATCAATCACATTGTCGGTCAACTCTTATCGGTTGAAACGGTACGCAACCATTCCTCATCTCAAATTGTTTTTTCAGTCGAAATTAGAATACGATATCAAGAGATGGAAATAGAGGCAGCAAATAACTGAAAACCATATGGAATTTCTTATGTATAAAAAAATGAGAAATAAGCTCCTGTATTTACCTGTTAGATTGAGAATTTCCATTCCAAAACTTAATACTTAGTTTCGAATATTTTGTTACCAGATTTTGGAAGTCCGCATACCGAGTTAAAAACTCTCCACAACAAATAAAGTAATTCAAAATTAAAAATATTCTGTTGAATCCAAAGTAAAACATTATTGTGTAACTCGAGATTTGATTTGATTCTGATAATTTTATGTACTTTTTCTGCATATAAACAAAAAACAGAATTTAAAGTTTATTAATTTGAATTTGAAGTTTTTCAATTCTAAATCTTGAGTTTGAATTTCAAATTGATCCTTTGAGGGTACTTTTCAGTTTACATTTCAAATGTTGATTATCGGTTAAAAAACTTAAGATCTTCAATGAAATGATTTGGTTTAGGTAGGGGAGATGAAGGCATGATGGCCACCATAAGGAAAATGAATATTTAACCATAGAGAACAGCTGTAATATGTGAATTACATCATTGTTTCGTGTTCAGGCACTCAAATAGTCTATTGCCTAATTGGATGAAACTTGAAAAAGTAGATAAAAACGTTTAAAAATGCATTTTAAAATTTTTTGCCGAAAGCTGAAAACCAGTCACTGTAGAGGCATAATGAGAAACCCCCCGAGGCAGTATGAGCGCCATTAATGAAGGCATGATGAGCGTTTTCTGCCGGGGATTCTAGCAGCGAATTCGACTCGATGAAGTCAACTTACTAATAGAGCTGCAGCTTAACTTGTATCGTCTGACGATTTGGCCTATTGGTTAGATGTCGGAGAGGTAATCAGTAGGCTCGAGTTCGATTCCTGGTCAAGGTGATTTTTTTTTCATTTATCATTCATGATCATGATTGCACTAAACGGTGAGGCGTAGATTCATCAAACAAAGCAAAAACAAAATAATCTAGGCATGTTTGTAGAATTCAAAGAATTAACACATGCTCATACATTATGTTTCTGGTGTTTTGTTTGACGGATGATGCTTTGATGCTATTAGCCGTATAATGTAACAATAAAAAAAATCACCTATGAATGGTATGTGAAAAAAAATCCCTCCGAACATATAATATATATCTATATACATATATATATATATATATATATATATATATATATATATATATATATATATATATATATATATATATATATATATATATATATATATATATATATATATATATATATATATATATATATATATATATATATATATAGATATATATATATAGATATATATATATATATATATATATATATATATATATATATATATATATATATATATATATATATATATATATATATTTTTGATTTAATTCTTTCATGTCAGAAACATTTTAAAGTGATAAAAAAAGATCTTCAAGTCGCATTTTGTGAAATTTTTCAAACACACTTCAATTACTCAAAAAATTACCTCGTTACAATTTTTTGAGCTTATAGCATAGTTGTTTTGCTCCATTTAGCAAATTTTTTCTAGAATATTTGATCCTTGTAAGTCATTCCAGTTTCGAGATAACGCTAAGGAATCAAGTCTCCCCAGGGATCAAGTATCCTCATTCTCCCCTTTCTATAGATAAACAAATGGATTTCTATCTCTGGCTCTGTCTGTGTCCTATAGACTCAAAAACTATCGAACCAAAAAAACCCAAAAACTAAATAATCAAGCAAATGGAACCAAATTTAGCATGGGATGGTATAAGAGTACGAGAAATGTCGTCGCTTTGCGTAAGCATATTTTTCTATATGTTGTTGACTTGTATACGCATCGTATACTTCTTTTATTTATCAAGCTTAATAAAAATAAAAAAAAATACTTACATAATTAAACAAGAACCCGCTAATTGTATCGATGGGGAACCTAAATTTCATAACAAAAACATGCTCATACGCCTAGGATCTTAGTTTTGTCATGTTCTTTCACGTGGAAAAGGGATGTTTTGATGAAACATCGATAAGTCACTCAAACGCAACCAATTTGCAAATCATAGATTGTGGGGAATCGTGGGCCACATTTTGTGGGGTATCTTGGGCCACCTATATTTTTATGTTTCTATACACATTCAAAACCTAAAATACGTTTTTCCTATCTGTAAAGTTTTCTTACGCCAAATGAAGAGTTATGAAAAATATTTCGTCCACCTATATAAGGAATTTTGCCGAAACGTTCGCGAGCCAGGTTTTAGGAATTATTCGATCATACACAACTCTCGTTTTTATTTCCTCATCTGAAATTACTTTAAAATAACTAAATGATCTATGAAATTTCTGTTTGGGGTCAACTCATAACTTTCCACGTTATCTAGTCAATTTGGATTTGGTTGCCCACGATTCACCACCAGTTTTTAAAATCCAAAAAAAAATTGTTTTAAAACAGACAGAACTATGGGAAAACAGTAAATTTAAAAATATATATTGTTATAATAAAAAAGTTATGAAGCAAAGAAAAAAGTGGCCAATGACATTCCACACTCCCCTACTACTCCCTCCTTCTAGTGGGGAGATATGAAAGGGACTCGTTTACAATTTTTTGCATAACTTGAGAATTGATCAAGCAAATGGACCAAATTTGGCATGGGAGAGCATATGATACGAGAATTGGTTATATGATTATTTGAAACCCCTCCATTATTTCATTGGGGATATATTCTTTTTTCCAATGACTTTAGAGGTAGGGGGAGGGTCTCGTATACAGCTTTTTTGGCATAAATCGGCCACTTATCAATCAAAAGGGATCATCTTTATTTCAAATGTATGATGGTCCCTTTTGATTGATTAGTGGCCGATTTATGCCAAAAAAGCTGTATATGAGACTTCCCCCGTTTTTCCTCTACAACCACCACTACTTGAAAGAGGTTGGAGTTCTGGATTCGAGATAGAGAACATCATTCTGATTCCAATTTATAAAGTTTCAATTCTGATTTCGAGATTAAATGACAGTGTGTACCCCGAATATTCAATTGAAAATGAACAAATAAGAATTCAATGTTCAAAACTAAGAATTCAACACACAGATTATAAAATTCATGATAAGAAACTCCGAATAAGTGGTTTAGAAATCGGAGTTCGAATGCAGAACTCGTTAGTTACAAACCGTACATCTATTATAAAAAAATGGATTTCTGTCTGTCTGTCTGTCTGTCTGTTCCCTATAGACTCGAGAACTACTGAACCGATTTGCTTGAAACTTCGCAGATGGGGGTATTGGAGGTCGGGCAAGGTTCCTATAATAGTTTGAGACTCCTCCCTTTTCCTGGAAGGGGCGGGGGTCTGTCATATAAAAGTAATAAGCCGTAACACGAGAACTGTTCATGCAAATGGAATCAAATTTGGCATGCGAGTGCATTTCGGTACGGTACGAGGAATGTTTCTATGATGGTTTGGTACCCCTACTTTTCTCCAGTGGGGAGATAGGATGAGGGAAGGGGGGCTCTCTTACAATTTTTTTTGCATAACTCTAAAACTATTCAAGCAAATGGAACCAAATTTGGCACGTAAGAGTTTTTCATTGCGAGAAATGTGTCTATGGTTATTTGAGACACCTCCCTTCTCCCAACAGGGAGAATGGAAAAGGAGAGGGAGGGGGGAAGCTTCCATAAATTTTTTAAATACAACTCGAGAACTTATCGAGCAAGTGGAACCAAATTTGGTATGGGAGGGTATTTGAATACGAGAAATGATTGTATGATGAATTGAGGCCCCTCCTTACTTTTAGCGGGGATATATAAAAGGGAAAGAGGCATCCATACAAATTTAGGATAGCTTGAAAATGATTCGAGCAAATAAAACAAAATTTGGCATAAAAGTATTTGAGTACAAGAAATATTAACATGAATATTAGGTACTCACCTCTCCATCCACTGAACAGTGGTGCAGAACATCAATCTAGCTGTACGAAATTAATAGCGGCCAGGAATGAAGAGATTGACATTTGATGTCTTCAGCAACATTGCTCAGTTTTACATGGAGCGTATTCCCATATCAGATTTTTTGCCGAGGGGTCCACCGATAGCGAGATAAAAATGCTAACTTTTTTGTTCTTCAAATTAGGGCTTTGATGTCTTGGACAAAGTTGTTTATCTGATCAAAATACATAAGTTTGTTGAATATGTCAAAGTCCTATCACATCATCCTCAGGAGTTACAGTCAAAGTAAAAAAAAATCTCTTTAAAAAACAGTTTTTTGAACCTGACACGTTGTGGATTGGATAATGGCATTCCTGGCCGCTATTAATTTCGTACAGCTAGATTGATGTTCTGCACCACTGTGCACTGGAGGGATAGAAAGCGTAAATGGGACTCTTTAACATGTTTTTACATAACTCGGCTGACTAGCTAATCAAGCTAATGGAACCAAATTTGGCATGGGATCATAGGTATTTCAAAACGAGAAATATTTCTATAATTATTTGAAACCATTCCTTTCTTGCAGTAGGAGCATAGGATTGACGATATAGGAAAGGAGGGGGGGGGGGATTCCAATTGATGTTGACAAAGCCAGCAAATGGAATCAAGTATGGCATGGAAAGGTCTTTGAGTACGAGCTCTGTCCATACGATTGTTATAGATCCTTACGTCTTGAAGTGTGAAGAGGGTAGGAAAGGAAGAGGTTCCATATAAATTTTGTCGTAAACCTTAAAACTTATCAACCAAGGTGATTAAATTTGATATAAGAGGGTTTTCGGGTACGAAAAAATGGGTATGGTTATTAGAGACCCCGACTACATTCAAGCAGTGGAGGCAGTTTTTTTTGGCATAAATCGAGATCATGTCAAGATTAGGGACCATATTTTATAAAAGTGATTGTTTGCGTATGAATAATTTCAGACCATCCAGGGCGGAGTCGAGAAGAAAGAGGCAGGTTTTATTCAAATTTTATTTGACATATCTAACTCTTATCAAACAAATGGAGCCAAATGTTGCTGGTGACATTTTTCAGATACTCAAGATATTTCTATGGTATAGTTTGTGAGCGCTTTCCGCATTGGATGGGTGAGGAATTTATCTCAATTAATTAATTAATTAATTTTGTTCTTTCGGCTTATGTTCTTTCGTTCTTTGATAGTTCATGTTTCTCTAATTTCTTTCATCACATATGAAAATGTGATCATTTTCAGGTACAAAGATGTACCAAGCGATTTCATAACATCAGTATTGAAATATCCTTTTCATCTTTACAGAAATATTAAATATTAACCAGTTAGGTTCTCAAGTGACGAAAATATTATAATTTTTGAGCACCACCAAATAAGCTTTTATGACCCGTAAATCATCTTGATCTGAAATGTACGCACTGCAATATGATCCACACATTGTTTCTCAATTTTCAACATCATAAATTTTTTGATTTTTCTCTTTAATCAATTTTTAAACGCTTTTTTACTTTAATTTATTCACTAGAGGCGAACAGAGCACTATCAATGAAGGCATAATGAGCATTTTCTGTCGGGGAATCTAGCAGCGAATTCAACTCGATGAAGTCAACTGAATAATAGAGCTACAGCTTGACTAGGTTTGTCTGTCGATTTGGCCTATTGGTAAGGTGTCGGAGAGGTAATCTGTAGACTCGAGTTTCGATTCCTGTTCGGAGGGATTTTTTTTTTCACATACCATTCATAGTTGATTTTTTTTATTGTTACATTATCCGGCTAATAGCATCAAAGCATCATCCGTCAAACAAAACACCAGAAACATAATATATATATATATATATATATATATATATATATATATATATATATATATATATATATATATATATATATATATATATATATATATATATATATATATATATATATATATATATATATATATATATATATATATATATATATATATATATATATATATATATATATATATATATATATATATATATATATATATATATATATAGATATATATATATATATATATCTATATATATACATATATATATATATATATATATATATATATATATATATATATATATATATATATATATATATATATATATACATATATATATATATATATATATATACAGTTGCGTTCAAAAAAGAATGAAATCGCATGAAGCTGCGCACCCTCTTCTAACTTTGACTAAGCTACCATTTCTCTATCGGTTGATATTTTTTCATGAAAATTTCACACAATCTAGTTCAACTATTCAACTAACACTCTACGAAATTTGAAGTCTTTACAATGACGGAAAACAAAGATAGAGCTATTTCCGTAAAAAAGGGAAATTTGGAGTTGCTTCACTAAACTTGCTGTACCTTCGACAATTTTCATTGAAAAACCTTGGAATTTGGTTCAAAGATGTACCTAATAATGTTTGATCTAATACCTGGCCAAGTTTCGTCAAAATCGATGAACGTGATCAAAAATGGTGCCGGGTAGAAAATCAGGTTCGTTTTTGCCCAGCAGACGATTTCATTCTTTTTTGGACGGATATTTATATGGAAAACAACGTAATCCATGTATTCTTGGTTTTTTTCTTTAACAAAATCAAAATTTACTACAAAGAAGGTTGTAAATTGATAGAAACTTCATTCCTGCTTTGTTTAGAAATAGAAATTTTTCCAACAGAGCTGGTATTGGAAAACAAGAGCGAATTGAATATTCGCTTTAATTGTGTATCAAATTTGTTTATCGTAATAATTAACAGGTCATTTCTGAATCTCTGTTCTTCTTATTTCGAACTCTGTTGAAACATTTTCTTTTTCGAAACAAAGCACGAATGAAGTTTTCATCAATTAACAGCATCATTTGTGATAAATTTTGATTTTGTTAAAGAAAAAACCAAGAATACATGGATTACGTTGTTTTCCATATAAATATCCGTCCAAAAAAGAATGAAATCGTCTGCTGGGCAAAAATGAACCTGATTTTCTACCCGGCACCATTTTTGATCACGTTCATCGATTTTGACGAAGCTTGGCCAGGTATTAGATCAAACATTATTACATCTTTGGACCAAATTTCTAGATTTTTCAATGAAAATTGTCGAAGGTACAGCAAGTTTAGTGAAGCAACTCCAAACTTCCCTTTTTACGGAAATAGCTCTATCTTTGTTTTCCGTTATTGTAAAGACTTCAGATTTCGTAGAGTGTTAGTTGAATAGTTGAACTAGATTGTGTGAAATTTTCATGAAAAAATATCAACCGAGAAAGAAATGGCAGCTTTTCAAATTTGGAAGTGGGGTGCGTAGCTTCACGCGATTTCATTCTTTTTTGAACGCAACTGTATATATATATATATATATATATATATATATATATATATATATATATATATATATATATATATATATATATATATATATATATATATATATATATATATATATATATATATATATATATATATATATATATATATATATATATATATATATATATATATATATATATATATATATATATATATATATATATATATATATATATATATATATATATATATATATATATATATATATTCCAATACATAAATCGTTAGCATGTAATATTAACTTCATAATACCAACAAAACAATGGCAAACTCTCAACATTTTCCAGCTAAAGTATTCTAAAATGTTCATTATGGGTTCAATTGATTCCTAGAGTTCAAAAAGGTTTTTTTTTCTTCTCAATAGATCGTGATCATTGCTGATTACATGATTACGATTATTTATCCAATAACTGATATTTATTCAATAATTGTCTTGCAAGAAGGGCTAAGAAAGTTTATTTTCTCTTAAATTCAGAAAAAGGCGACTTAAAGTATGGGTTTGGAAAAGTTTTGGAATTTTCTTCTTTTGACATTTATCAATTGTGAAATGAGAAGAAACATTACCAAAACAGTCAATTAACGTACTTTTTTGAAATTTTGTTTGATTTTTTTTCCAAGGACTAGGGCCCCCGGAATAAAGGATCAAGTCTCCTTCAATAAAGGGTCAAATCTCCCTTAACTTCAAAAATATCGCAATTTTTTTACTTCCATGAAAATATTTCTAGTTCATCTATGGGTTCATGTATTGTACCAACTTTTTGAGCATATAAACTTGAAATTACACGTTGTCAGAAAATGCAAAAGACGGCGAGTTGCTAAAGTTTTCCAATAAGATATGATAAAAATAAGAAAAGAGGATCAAGTATCCCCATCCTCCCCTACTGTGTACAACACATTGCTTTTTTATTTTGTGTTTGTTTTACCACCCACTAGACTTTTTTCAACAAGACACACATCACACTATCCGGAAACGGTGAATTTTTGTATTTTCCTTGTGGGCAGCTGTCAAAACTATATTTTGGATCTCAAGAGGATGAATTTAGTGAAAATTTTCCCGAAAATTTAATACAAACTTTAACAAAGCGCGTTGGTTTATGATGATTCTTGGAAAACAACATCAGTCCTCCGAATCCAATTAGAGAGAAAACTTTTTTTTTTACTTAATTCAACGTTTAACTATCAAATTTTACCCCTTTTTATGCGACCGAAACGGCGAAAGTGTTCGTTTTCGGTTGTTAGGAACCAACATCACCCATCACTAAATGCTTCAAAAACATCAATTATGTATAATGAAAATTTAAAAATAAAATCAATGCAAATCTATTTAACGAAAGTAAAATTATCGTTTCAAGTCGATTTTGAAATAAATATGTACATTTTAGTAAATGAAAACCCTTTGTACACTAGAAGTGCATTCATATAAAAATTACTAACAGGTGTCGAATTTTATAAAACCAAAATCTCATCACTGTGAAACATATCATCATCGATTGTCCCTGCTACGACGAGGCCCGATCATCAAACAAAATCGACCACAGCCTACGAGTTTCACTGTCTAACGACCCAACTGAAGAAACCAAAATAATAATGTTTCTAAAATCAACATAACTGAAAACTGTAAATTAAGAAAAGGGATGAATGACTTGAAGAAGTTAAAATCCAACCAAATAAAAAAAAAATAAATAAAACCAAAAACAGAAACAATATATGTATGTTATTTCTGGCTATTGTTAAAACAAATATGTGATGTTGTTTTTAAATGAAATGGTAAAATGAAGATGCTAACACGAAATTGTCGACATATTTTAAGTGAAAACATCATATCATTTTCAAAATATTTACACGGTTTGAAGAGTGATTTGTGGGTGTAAATGGCGACTTTTTGTTATTTGAAATCAACTTGTACTTTATGTTTCAATTTTAAATGAGATTTCTTAATTATATATGCATGATAGGTTTTACGATAACCTGCTTTTCTTTTTTAAACCGGTACCAGTTCACTGAACTATGCATTAGGATAAAGCATTGACAGCTGAATGATAGGAAGATAAAAAGTCGTCCCTGTTTTCGCATATCTTTTTGTGGTTCATTTTTGCCTCTTCAAACCACAATTGTTTATAGAGGCTAAAATTAAATGCACCCCCAAACAAATACACTCATAGTGCCGAAAAAAAGCGGCCCGTGATATCACGGAACCGCGCTTTCCCGCTGGCTGTGACGGATTCGAAAATAAATTCATTCATAAATTTCGCTACACACACAAATCCGACAACACGGGGGAGTTCACTCACTACGTTAAAACAACCCATTACTGCCCAAACATCCCACATTGGCGAGCAAAATTTACAATCTTCCTACTTACTTTTCCCCCCAAATCCCGAAACACGCTCGCGAACCAAGAAGTGTAAACATAACAGAGAGAGACATGGTAATTCCTATTAAATAGTGGGCGTCGTAAGGGAAAAGAGGATTGAGGCCGATGATGATCCCCCGGGTTATGGTCGAACGTCGAATTCTGATGGAGAGAGATGTTCGTTTGAAATTTTCACACCTCGTAATCATCACCGACTAAGAATCACCAGCACCTGATACTGGCACCTACAGGCTGCTGTTTTCTTACAGATCCGGATTCCGGCAGAGCACGGCAGGTGGGCGCGACCTCAGAAGGCCAGAATGTGGACCATCATCGCTCCGAGAAAAAGGGTGTCAAGGGTTCCCGGTTCGTTGCCGGCCAGTCTGCCGAGCTGGATGGAATCGAATGGAAATTTAACAAGAAACACGTGTTTTCACTTTCAATCATCTGCTGACACAACCGATCCTTCCCATTGTCATGGAGCTCGTTTATAGGCAGTTGGAAAATGTTACGGCTAGCCATAAATATATCGATTATCGCGGCTGGGAAATCATATGTAGAAAGTCTAGAAAAGCCATCTGCTTTCCACAAATCACGAACTACGTTTTATTATCTGAGACGGAGAACAAAAAAAAACAAAAGACCCATTTGTGAAAGCGTTACACAAACTTATCGTCAATCAGAATCTCCATAGCTGAAGAATGGAAATGTGAATATAACGCAATGAGGGAGGAAAATAAGCTTTAACCAATGGCAGAAGTCGTAATGATTAGTTATCAAAGTGATCCAATTTGCATGAACATTGTCAATTTATAATGAATTTAATATTGGGTTAAACCACGAAATGTTTAAACTAGTGGAGTGCATTTGGTTAGTGTCAAAGTTCTCTTCAAAATAGAAATAAAAATCCCAAAATCATACAGTAGGAGAGAAGGGAGAGACTTGAGCCCATTTTCTTGCTTTCATTTTTTGAAGACCTTGTCTTGATCAAAAGATGAACCACATCTTTTAAAGCAATAACGTCTTGCATTCTTTCCTAAAATATCACATGGGAACCAAACAATTATAAAAAATCAATTGTTGAGTGGTCTATTGCTCACCAAGTTCTTGCAACAGGTAATCCTTATAAATCTTAATTCATTTAGAAATGGGTCACTTTCTTTTAATGATAGCTTATTTCCTAGTTATTGGACTTACAATATTTTGGCAGCTTTTAGTTGCCTGTAAAATGTACTATACGACCTGTTTTTTTTTTTTTCAAATTTAAAAATTAACGCGTTTTTCACATGTTTGCGATGCGAAAGAAAAAGGAAAAAATAATTTTGCACAGTTCCCTTCAAAATCCATCAGTTCTAAATCGATGGCTGATAAAACCGTTGATTATTTGAAAAATGTCTGTGCGTGAGTGGTGGAAAAGTATGCAAACACTGTAAAAAATGTCCACAAAGTTCGAATCATGCGTTGGAGTGAAGCACATGATCGGCAACTACGTTTAAGAGTCATCATTGAAGTCAAGACGAATACCAGAATTTCAAATCTTGAAAAGGGGAGAGGCGGGCTATATGCGCATACTAAGGAGAATACTCATTTTCTGCCATATTCCAATAGATAGGAGTCTTAAAACTATGTGCACATGAGCGGACATCTGTTTTATATACGTTAGAGCAATTTTCATGTTAATGTTTTTCCAAATTTTTCAACCCATAGTCCTTTATTCCAGGATGAGAAACCATTCGGAAATAACGGAAAAACGGGTAAAAATTAGGAATTTCTTAAAAATAGAAATTTTTTAGCTCAGCGCATACATTTCAGGGCTCTGAGTTGTTCCAGTTCATGTTCAAAACTATTTTAAATGTATGTGTTTAAATTAACGAAATAGAAGAAAAATATCTCGAGCATAAACTGTTTTTGTAAATTTTTTTTTTTATGTTGTTCAATATGGAAAAAATAATCATTGAAATCAATTGACATTTAATTACTGCAAAGCTTAAATAAGTTAAGTTTTGGTTAATAAAAGACCTAAAATATGGATAAAGAAATAAGTCATTTTTATTTTTTTACAAATAATTTTATTTAAGTCATTTAACTCTTACTATTTTTGTGTGCCATGTATTCACTTCACTTGTATTGAGTTAGTAAGAAAGAGAGCCGTAATTGTCGCGATGTCTCAACAGCTATAAAAATAAGTGAATACATTTTAAATTCATACGTTTAAATCAGAAAGTTTTTTGACATAATTCACATCTCGAAAACTTTGATGTTCGAAACTCAATCATTTTTTAAGAAAAAGATTGTGCTGAATCGAAACTTGAAAAAATGAGTAGCCACGAATAAAAAACATATCTATTTGAGATGGGGGAACAATTTTGAGAAGTTCGAACAAAAACCGATGAATTCGATTGAACAAATAAAGATAAAATGTTAAAAGAACGGGAAAAGATTGATATGAATTCATAAAATCCTTACTCACTTGTTAATAAACCAATTTTCTTGAAAAGTAAAATTTTACAAATGTCTTACTATCAAGTGTTGTTTTTTTACATAATTTTTCCAATGAGAATTTTTTACGATTCTTGCTTTTGGCTGTTTTGAATTTATTTCACGGTACTTTTATAAAAAAATCGCAATATTCAGTAAGTACTCGTTTCCATTAAAACTAAACTCAAATATAAAAAAATGCGGGAATTTTGGCTGTGTGGTGGCGGCTTATAGAATATTATCATTGGGATACTGGTCCACGTCGTAAAGCCGACTTATCCAGTACTTCCCATATGCGTTAGTCATTCTTCAAATGCGACTATCACATTGGGAGGGGGGAAACCTTGGCTTGGTTCAAAGCCAAGTTTCTTCAGGGAGGATTCACCAATTGTGCTTATTGCTATTAATGCGCATGCACGAGTTGTATTCTCCTAAATTTTGTAAACACCCGCTTCAAGGTGGTTCTGTGCCTGCGGGCCCCAAAGTGGGGGTAGGTTGGTGTATAATCCTATCTTAAGCAGAACGTTGTTAAGGTCTGCACTATAGCCAGGCACTGGTGCAAAGGGCCGTATTTTTCCTGGCAACTCGTGGGATTCAGATTATACACACGATTTTAAAATTTTCATCCTGTATGGGATACCCCGCTTCATGCGTCGATATGAAGGTGCAGAGGTTCTTGTGTGTGATGGAAATATGTGTGGAATTCTTTGATAGAAATGCTTTCTATTAAGGTTGCACAGATAAATCTGCAGCACAAAAGAACCGCTACACTGAACTTATGTCGTTTAATCCTTAATGGAACTGCATCAATCGCCTTGGTCCAAGAACCCTATTGAAATGGAACTTTTTACTTAGGGAATTTGCTCAAACCAAACTTTACTGTGTTCAGTGTAATTGGAATGACTAAGCAGCACTGATTTAGAAATTCTAAATGTAGGAAATAAACCAACTTTTGTTAGGTGTGACAGAGAAGAGGTGATTGACATCACACTTTGTTCTAGAACAATTTCTCAGGAAATTTCAAATTGGCATGTGCCTAACGAAGAATCGATTTCTGACCACAGATTTATCTATTTTGAACACTCAGGTGAGTTTTTAGAAACAATTACATTCAGAAACCCAAGAACAACTAATTGGGACCTATATTTGGAGCATATTGCTATTAAATTTCATGGATATACACCTGAAATTACTACTCCTTCTGAGTTGGATGAAGTGGTTGCAAAAACTACCGAAATTATTTTAAATTCTTATGAAGAAGCGTGTCCCTTACGAACGTTGAAATTCAACAAAAACAGTACACCATGGCAAGAATGCCTTGTCATCAGGCAAGAATGCCTTGTCCAACATCCGCTTAATGCGACACAACATGCTTACCAAACAGGAAAATCAACATTAACTCTTCTGCACAACATAGCACATAATATTGAAAATAGTTTTTCACAGAAAGAATCATGTCTAGGAGCATTTCTAGACATAGAAGGAGCATTTGATAATGTCTCGTTTACATCAATAATGGATGCGGCACTACTTCATGGAATGCCTAGTGTTATAACTAACTGGATTAGCGCAATGCTGAGTAACAGGAATCTTCATTCGTCTTTAAGACAGGCTTCAATAACAAAAGTTAGCACACGTGGTTGCCCACAGGGAGGTGTACTATCACCTCTTTTGTGGAACCTAGTTGCAGACGGCTTGTTGAGAAAACTCAATGACCGTGGAATACCAACCTATGGATTCGCAGATGATTATCTTCTGCTGGTAAGAGATTTGTGCATAAGCACATTATTTGATATAATGCAACAAGCTCTGCGCTCTGTTGAACGATGGTGTTCTCATGCAGAACTTTCAGTTAATCCTCTAAAAACTAATATTGTTTTATTTACTAAAAAACGTATCACCCGCGGGGTGCGCCCTCTGCTGTTTTATGGTTCCGAAATCACCGTGTCTAATCAAGTTAAATATTTGGGTGTCATTCTTGACTCCAAATTAAACTGGTCTGATCACATCGAATTCAGAATCAAAAAAGCATGCATGGCCTTCAGACAATGCCGACGTGCAATCGGAAAAAACTGGGGACTCAAACCCAAACATATTCACTGGATTTACTCCACAATAGTAAGACCAATTCTGGCCTATGGATGTCTAGTGTGGTGGCAGAAAGGAGAAGTTGCAACAGTTCGGACAAAACTAAATCACCTTCAAAGAATGTGTCTCTCAGGGATGTACGGATCGTTCACTACAACTCCTACTGCAGCACTAGAGGCTCTGTTTTCTATCAAACCTCCCCAGCTAACATGAAATCGTAATAGAAATGATAATCCAAATCGATTAGTAACACATTTTCGATAACCGTCGTAAATAAGTTGGTATTGAGTGAATTTCCATCATTCATTTACGACAAGCTTTGCTCAAAAATAGTTGAATCGGATAGCAGTTTAGTCAATTCGTAAATATGTCTCCAAAAAGTTGAGAATATGCTAATTCGACATCAACGATTTGAGTGAACTGATTTACGATAAATGGGCGGTCCTTCAATTGACACTCTCTCCTGTCTCTTCCTTTGACCGGTTCGTAAAAAGAAAATCTCACCTATAGAGCTATAGCGTGTATCATATCAACTGATGAGTTGGCATCGTGGTAGGATATCGGGCAGCGAACTTGGAGGACTGGAGTTCAAGTCTCGGTCGGGGATATTTTTTTTCTTTTATTTTGCTTTTCGTGGGAAAATCGAATCGTTGGAATCTTGTCATTGTAGATATATCGCCTCCACTTTTGTAGCTATATGCTATTTTGGTAAGTTTAATACAATCTTTTCATCTGGTATATTTGTTTGAATAATTCTAATGTTCCTGCGTTATACCTTCATAAATGTTTGCTGGGTCTACACTTGTTCCTAAAACAGGAAGCCTTCTCATGTGCTTTTCGTCTACAGGCAGTTGGTCTCTGGCTGTCAGGAAATATCGAAAGATCATCGAGTCATACAAATGTGTGGCCTGAATTAGTTAGATTAAACAAGTTTAATCTAGCGCCAAACGATTTAACACTCTCGAGTAGTTTTCCCTACATGGGGTTTAAAGTCAAATTTCCTTCTCCTCAAGAATGTTTATCAGGTTTCGTAAAGGACCAAATGTCCTCTCATATTGTGTTCTATACTGACGGTTCATTATCAAACGGCCGTGCAGGTGCAGGAATTTACTGTCACGAGTTGAACATAAAATATGCTCAACCTCTAGGAAAATATTGTACAGTCTTTCAGGCTGAGCTATATGCTATTATGTATGGAGTGCAAATTGCACTTCAAAAGAAGATTATGTTCAGAACAATTTATTTCTGTTCAGATAGCCAAGCAGCTATCAAATCACTCAGTGCTTCCAGTTCTAGATCAAAACTGGTAATCGCATGCCGGAAAGCAATCGAAGAACTTGTTGAAGGCAATGGATTAAACCTTCTATGGGTACCCGGACATAAGGGAATTTTTGGAAACGAATGCGCCGACGAACTCGCTAGAGCTGGATCGGGAAAGGAATTTTACGGACCAGAGCCGGCTGTCCCAATATCGTCATGTTGGTTCAGAAATCAAATTCAAACTTGGTCCTCTAACCAGCATAAACGATACTGGGAAGAGTTGGACACTTGTCGCCAAACTAAATTATTTTTAGAAAACCATCTCCAATCATATCGAGTTACTTGTTAACTTTAAGTAAATCTCATTGCAGCATCCTGACCAGAGCACTCTCCGGTCATTGTAAACTCAACTATCACATGCACAACATTCAGCGTGCTGAATCTCCAGTATGTGGTAGTTGTGAATCAGATGTGGAAGATCCCTTCCATCTTATATGTAACTGTCCCTCATTTGCCAGACTACGTTTTCGTACTCTGGGATCTTACGTTTTAAGCGAATCTGAGTTTAAGAAATCAAACTTAAAAAACATTCTATCATTCCTTACCGAATGTAGAAAAGAGCTTTAATGCTAGTTATCCCTAGTGTAAAGGCTTTATGCCATCTTAAATAGATTGAATTTATTTCTTCCTTTTATAGGTTTTTCAGGTTTCTCAGGTAAATGATGAAATCTTGGATAAAAAAAGGCTAGGCACAATTTTCCCGTATGTTTGGATATCGTGCCGCTATTAAGCATAGCTATGAGTTGTTACATCAAACCTAACCAACAACATTTTTTGTAAGCTGTAGAGCCTGTACCAAGACAATGAGACAGGTGATTTCTGATGGACAAAACTTATGAAAAACCCTATTTCAAACAAATTCCAAATAAAATAAGAGTTTCTTTTATAAATTCTGTAAATAAAATAAAAGTTTTAACCTACAAAACGATTAAACTTTTGATTTAATAATACCTTAATTTTTTTTTGTCGGGCCCCTACCACTGCGACCAGTTGTTAGATCTTTTGTGGTTTATCCCCTATTTACTGTAGCTTATCAAGATAGATCACTCTGATTGATTACAGTAGTGTCACTTTCTTGTTGATCAGCATTTTCCCAATTTGGAAGAAATTTAATTTGGTTTGAAACTTATTTAAAAATGGAGAAAAGTAAACAAATAGAATACCTCTATAACTTTTCTTGCAGAACTCAAAATTATTTGAAGTCTTAGAGAAAAAATGATTTTAAACTTTTATTTTAAAATTTAATATTTTTGTTTCAAAGTTTAAAAAAAATGCAAAAATTTCTTAAATGATTTTAAAATATTTTCAAAAAAAATTTTTTGATGAAAACATTGCATATTTGGATCCAGGGCACCCTTTATTAGTCTAAATAAGCTTTTAAATTCTTTGCACCTCGGAAGCATGTAAATTTTGTGGCCGTGTGTAATTTATCAAATTGTTTTCAAATGTGATATTGAGCATATAGAAGAACCAGAAACACAAAATAAATTGAGGCTGAAATTGGTTTCTTGAAGAATATTTCATAGAGTAGAGGGTACTAGGTTTCAGATTTTGTTTTGTTAATTCTGGTGGCCATCGTGAGTGGTAAAAACCTGATACATGGCTTCCAAACTATTGATCTTTAAAATAAGTATCGTCAACTGGGGTACATGCAACACTGAGTCGATTTGGGGTCATTTTTGAATTTCTCAAACCCTGGAGTCTAAAAAGCTTTGTCTTGGTCCAAAACTCATCCATGATTTTTTGCAGAATTTTTAAGTAACGTTAACATGAGTAAATTTGAACTTTTAGGTTTGTATGGGAAAATTGAATATTTTGTACTGAAAAATCAACATAATTTTTGTTTCTTCTGTGGAACCCAGCCAGCTTATGGTTTTTGTGCCAATTTATAAATTTTTAAACATTTTTCTCAAGACCGATAGCTACCTTTTTATGTCATACTGTGTTGTTAGTGTGTATTATGAAACAAGTATGCAATCATTACCGGTGCAGTTTACTCAAAAATCCTTCTTTGAATGACCAGGAACACTCAGCGATTCTTACAAATGGATGCAATATTACATCGCATCGAGAATCCTACGAGGCCTTCAAGTGCCTTAACCGTTAAACTACCGACGGCGTGCTTCCAGAAGTTCACATTCCACAAATAAGATTTACTCCTAATGAGGCGATAAAATCAACTGATTCGGAAAATCGTATGCCACTTTTCTGCCACCATATCAAATCAAAAGAATCGGTTCATGTTTCCCTCGAATGACCAACACCACCCCTCCAGAATCAGCAGCAACCAAGGGAAAAATAGTAATACAATCGCTTTCCACTAACCGACCGGTGAGTAAGATAGGAATCGCTAATTTCAATGTTTTTTTTACTCTCTACCACTTCCGAACTCTGTCTAGCTGCACTTGTTATTGCGTTCCGATGTAAACTAACTGACCGGCAAATCCCGACTGACGTTCTGAATCAGCTAAAGACGGACGTGCCGGACGGTTTTGCCAAAACTCTTTCGATTGGATGGATACTTTTTCCGTCTACTTCCCACCAGACAGCGTTGAGCTTTCCTATGTTGCTGTGTCATCGAAGTTCAACCTTTTTTTTTTTTCTACTGTTGTCCAAAAAAAAACGCTGGGCGACAGTTTTCTCGTATTATTAGAAAATTGAACAGGGCCTATAAATTTCCTTACTTTTTTAGAATAACCGTTGAATAAAAACCATCAAAATGGGGCTCACGTTTAGCATGGCATTTCATTTCAACTAGCAAAAGCTTTTATATGTCGAATCGTGTCTGATATTTATGGATCATGTCTTTGTCGGGTTAAAAAAATAATCAGAGCCTCTGAAGGTTTAAGAAGGAAATGTTGTTTTATAAAAGTACATGTGGGTATGTAGGAACCGTTAGAAGAACCTTATAAGAATCACATTGAAGACTGGTAGAAAAACTCTCTAGAACTCTTCCTTAATTTTTCTTTTTAATTTTGCTTTAATGAATATCTAAGAGATGAAATATACAGCTACAATAGCTGACCGGAAAAACTTCGTTCTGCCACAAATTCAATGGATAATTTTATTGATGTTTTACTTTGAAATACCTTAAATTCTATGCATAACAGCGCAAAATTTCAATAAACAGTTGCTTTCTGGATCTTTTCCACATAAGAAGATTTTTAAAAAAAATTGTCGATTTCGTAGACAGTGGATTTTCAGATATTCTATCAGCATTTTTTATAAAAGACTTAAGTTTTTATAAAGAAAGAAAGCTTAAAGCTGGTTATGAGCTAATAACTTTTTTGTCTAAAAAGATACGAAGTTATGATATTCGACAAAGTTGTTCAGCGGAAAATTTCCTTGAAGGAATTTATAAATTGGCACAAAAACCATTAGCAGGCTCGGTTCCACAGAAGAAACACAAATGATGTTGATTTTTCAGTACAAAATATTCAATTTTCCCATACAAACCTTAAAGTTCAAATTTACTCATGTAAACGTTACTTAAAAATTCTGCAAAAAATCATGGATGAGTTTTGGACCAAAACGAAGCTTTTAAGACCCCAGGGTTTGGGAAATTCAAAAATGACCCCAAATCGACTCAGTCTAATGCGTAACTCAGTTTATCAAAACATTTCGAACAAGCCGTTGCCAAGGCAAACTCCACGTACGGTATGGTAAGTAGGATTTGTCCCGAACCGGACAATCTTTGTACCATCGTTTCGATTTATGTTGGTCTCAACTAAACTGCAATCGAATACGCCAGTATTGTGTGGCAGCCATACTGCAATGTACATAAAAACAGAGTAGAACGAGTTCAAAATAGATTTCGGAGATATTTATTTATTTATTTATTTATTTAATCCAAGAAATATGTAGAGTAAGGTAATTCAATTCCTTTTAAATTACTACATTTAGTTCTGCTAGGTTTGCTTAGAAGCTTCGATTATACTATACTAACTAAATTCTCTTGGTGCTTTCTGATACTATTACTTACTGGTCCCCCCCATTGAAAAAGCTATGACACTCTTTGCGGAATAATTTTAAAGATCTACTGGTTTTAATACTGTTCGGAAGGTCATTCCAAACAGCTATGCCCCTGACAAAAATGGTTTTTCCGTAGCTTTCAGAGAAGTGACGTGGAATTAAAAAATTAGACAAACGATTGCTTCTTAGCCGAATAAATTTGTTCACTAAATAAGATGGATTCCTTGAGTTAATTATTTTATAAATGAAAATAGAAGATCTTATTTTATAAAAATTTTCAAAGGATGTTCCTAAAATTTGCGATTGATGGTGACTAACTCTATGGTAACGAGATAGATTGAAGACGTAGCGGATGCAGCTATGCAATGCAACTTTAACCCGATTCATGATAATCAAAGACGCGCCTACTAAAAATTCGGCACCGAACATTAAATGCGGCAGAATGAGAGCTTTCACAAGTTTTAGCTTTATTTTCACGGGTAAAAAATATGAAGTGATTTTAAGCATACGCAACGTTTTGTAAATTTTTGAACATTGAGAATTAACGAATGAGGTCCATTGCAGGTTGTTTTGAATAATTACGCCAAGATTAGTTAGGCTTTCTACGTATTGAATAACGTCATTACCAACGCTTAGCAGTGGTAAATTTGAAATATTGTACGATGCGGGGAAAAACATAGCCTTAGTTTTATCGCTGTTGATGGGCAATCGATTCGTTTGAGACCAAATATAAACATTTTCTAAGTCGGTATTCATGACATCTATTATATTTCCTGGTAAATTACGAGCAGCACAAAAATAAATTTGGACATCATCGGCAAACATATGAATATTACTACTTCTACAAGATGCAGGCAAATCATTTATAAATAAAGAGAAAAGTATTGGTCCCAGAATTGAGCCTTGAGGAACCCCTGATATAACCGGAGCAGTGCATGAGCGAGATTCATTACACGAAACAAATTGTATTCGATTCTTCAAATAGGAATCTAAAAGCGAAACCGAACTTCTTGAAAACAGAAATTGGTGCGACAGTTTTTTAAGAAGTTTTACATGCGAAACTCTATCAAATGCTTTCGAAAAATCTATGGTCAACAACACTGACAGTTGCTTTTTGTCAACGGCACTGTGAATATCATCGAGAACTTTGGCTAAAACTGTAGTTGTACTGTGTTTAGATCTAAATCCTGATTGAAAATCACTGAGAAGATTCATGGTGTTTAAAAATGATTGAATTTGCAATTTTATTATACGCTCGAAAACCTTAGAAAGAACGCATAGGATGCTTATTGGACGAAGGTTAGAGAGGTCTTTGCTATTAGATTTCTTCTTTATAGGTAGGATTTTCGTTATTTTCCAAGATGTTGGAAATTTACTAGACCTTATGATGGTATTAAAAAGCTTACATAAAGGATATAACAAAGATGGTAGAAGAAACTTCAAAAACTTAAGTGGAATTCCATCTGGACCAACGGCATTCGATTTTATTGAATTAATTGCTACTATTATATCATTGGTGTCAATTAAGGTGAAACAAAAACCACTATCGTTTAAAGGCAGAAGGGGTAAATTTTCATCGTCAGAAGTGAAATTAGAGGCAAAGTATTCATTGATCTGGTCGCTGGAATGGTTGAAGACTTCGTTATTCGTGGATTTAGAATTTTGGATCAGTTTTAATTTTCTCCATAGTTCTTGGTTTGAATTGGCTTGTGACAGACGATTAGAAACGGTATCTATTTTGGCACGTTTTATTTTGTTCGTCACCAAATTTCGTAATCTTTTATATCGAGCAAAGTCGTCTTGCAGTTTAGATCTAACCCAACAACGATAAGCAACATCTCGAATTCTTATAGTGTTTTGAATATCTTGATTAAACCAAGGATTACGCCTCGGAGAAACTTTTTTTAAAGGGACGAATGCATCAAAAAGTTCAAGAATACGCGTGTTTAAAATGTGAAGAACAAGGTCAGGATCATCTATCTGGTCGCAAAAAGTCCAATCATAGGAATTAAATGTAGAATTTAAAAGATTTACGTTTATATTTGCGTAATCTCGATAAAAAGAAGAACTAGTTTGGGGTATTCGACTAACATTCAACGATCCATAAATTATGTCATGTTTAGAAAACCCAGGAGCAGACACTTGATCGTGTTTCATTATAAGGTCATTTTTATTTGTAATCAACAGATCTATTAAAGAACTTCCATTTGAGTGGAAGTGAGTTGGATTAGTATTAATGCAAGAAAATCCTAGGTTATCCAAAGTGTCTTTAAAATTATTTGTTGACTCGCAAATGTTTAACAAATTAGTATTGAAGTCTCCCACTAGAATAATGCTTTCGTACATCAAAGAGATATCGGTAAAAAGATCATAAAGTTTATCAGAGCAAACATTTCTAGGAGGGTTGTAAAAAACAGCTAAAAGAAAAGTACAACTGCCAACAGCAACCTCTGTGCACAAGTATTCGGTTTTGTCCTGATGGTCTGAAATGATTCTCGAGGAAGCAACAGGGGTACATTTGATATCATTTCTGAAGTAGATTGAGATACCTCCCCCTCGGGCATAAGATCTATCATTACGCAAAAGTTGGTAGCCATCAATCGCGATATTATTATCAGTAATTGTACTATTTAGCCACGTTTCGGTTAAACATATCAAATCAACTTTACTTCCCACAAAACAAGCTGTTAATTCATTGAACTTAGACATTTGTCGGGCACAAAGGCTTTGAATGTTAATGTGGCAAAAGTTAAGTTTATCAGACGGTAGAGAACAGTTTATAACGGTTCGCGGAATGTAAATGTCATTTTGGTTGTCAGGAGCATTGTTTATATTAAAAGGCATCAAAAATAAAGAAAGTACTTACAAGAGAGCATAGCTTTTTCCTCCCCAAATTGACCAGTAAGCTAGGATTATGTTCAGAAACTATCACTTGGTTATCCATTTTTCACAAAAATTAAATTTTAATAACCGGTGTGTAAACAAAAAGCATAAGTCCATGTCGGCTAGCAGCAGCAGCAGTAACCCATCGATGGTTCCCAGCAGCAACCCATCGTGCGACGTAATCAGCATCCCACCCACGCAGCAGCTCAGCAACATAACTTTTAGGAAGGAGATGGAATCATGGATAGCTTAAGGATCGGAATCAGGGGATACATGGGAAGGATAAAGAAAAGCTTAAAAGGAAGGGTTTAGATTTTTGTTGTTTTGACTTTCAGGAGAGGACGGATTCAAGGGAAGTAAGGATAGGATTCAAGGGATAATGTTGGAAGGAATAAGATATAAACAGGGAAAGGTTCAGCAATCAACTTGATCAATCGATGTTATCAGTTTTGGTGTTTTTTCAACTGATGTTTTCACGAACACGAGCCCATCTTTCGTAAACACTGATTGAATCGATCCAGACCGTTTGAGTTTCAGTAGCTCTCCCTTGAGTTTACGTGTCGATTCGGACAAATTCTCGTTGATGTATATTCTTCGGTTTACGTTGATGTCGATATGAGTGAGCGCCAAGGAACGTTTTTTGAGATACCGACCGAAGAACTCGTTCCGAACACTCTTGAAAGCGAACTCTACCAGTATTGGTGGTGAACTGGATTCCTGAATTGGGGAGCGAGATAGACGTTTAGCAGATACCAGGGGGAGTTCACTATCGGCAAACCCGAGAGCAAGTGAGACTTTCCTTATGGTATCACCAAGTTTCTCGTTAGGTTGAAATGGTATACCGGTGATGATGAGATCGTTTGATTTGGCGAGATGAAGCATTTTTTCCTGGGTAAGCTTAAGCTCTTCTTGAACGGAGCGGATTGACTTCGAGCATTTTTGTTTGTATTCGCTCAACTCGTCCCTCAGTGTCGTAATTTCGGATTGTATCTCAGTTTTCGTCTCCGAGATTTTCAACAACACTTGACTAATGGCAGCATCTATCATTCTCTGGATTCGGTCCAACAAGTTGCTTGTATCGGTAAATTCTTCCGAGGTATCGAGATCCTGCTTCGATCGCTTCGGTTTACCCATGGTTAGGTTGTAGTTGTTGTATCACGACTTGTTGAAATGACAACAATGGCTTCCACCAGTCTTTCTTACTGGAGATGACGAATTTCCAAAATTAATTTCACCACGAACCACGAAAATACAGATCAAAACTCCGATTCCGTTTACTAGAGCGTACGAAGAAGTAACTGTTTATGTACAGAAAAACATTTGTTTGGTAAACTGACACGGATTAAAGGCAGAAAAAACCGGCCGTTATAATAACTACTGGTTTCTCATTCCAGACACTGAGAGAATATGCTGGTAAGATTGGATTCACGAGAAAATCTTAGAAAATCAATCGACTTGTTGTTTTTGAAGGATTCAACCAGTTGAAAATATTGTTAACCCCTTTTGTTGCCAAAAATTTCACCTAACAAAGGACGTAGCAGCTTACGTAGCTTAAGACCGTTCCAGCTAACAAACCGAATCCAGAACTACGCTCGGAATGAACCTATTTATATGATGAGAACGCTCTACAACGCAAAGTGAAATGTCCGGAGAACAAATAAAAAATAGATTAAAGTTAGCTTATTCTTAAATATTCCGTTAAGACAAGTTAAAATTAAAGGCTGAAGCCTAGGATTCAATGAATAAATGAATGAATCTTTGATAATTTTTACCATTTACCATTTTTACAGTACTGGGGATTTTTTTTTATTATCGGACGGGTTTGCGCCGGGGGTCTTCAGATTTTCCCCAAAATTGAAAATTTGGTTCATTTTTGCGACTTAAAAACACATGTTTTTTTCAGATTTCTAACATTTTTATTTTTTGAGTTAGCTTCGGTTAGATTTTTTTGTAAATAAAAAATAACCATTTTTCAAAGCTACATAACTCTGTTGTTTCTCAACGGAAATTATAAAATAGCACATCAAAATGCATTGAAATTTTATCAGCTTTCCAAATAGAATAGTTGAAAAAAAAATAATGACCTTCAACATGAAAAGTTGTAAATAAACTTTAAATGGCGTCTAAAAGTACCGTCTGCACCACCGAATATTTTGCAAAAAATACCATTGTATAGCTCGATTCATGATGCAACTTTCATCTGAAGACACCAAAGTGGACCATTAACACCTTGAAGAGTTATGAAAGAAATAATGACAATAAATCTCTTGTTTTGCATCGAAAACAAACACTGGTCGAACAACTGCACTCACAAATGGAGATAGCAAGCACTTCTAACAACATGGAAACAAAAGAACTTACCAAAGCAGGTAAAAAAACTACTACACCCGTGCTTTGTGGAGTGTTTGCAGCAAAACTAACTTTAAATTTTAACCAAAATTCTGAGTATCGTATTGTTTATGTGATATTACTAATAATGGGAATTTTGCTTTTACAACCTGGTCATATACTATATAACTTATTAATTTTTCGATCAAAGATCATTGTGAAGCATAATCAATGCCAATCGTAGAAGGTTCAGTCCCTGTGTTTGGGATCACAAAAATGTGATTAAAAAAATGAAATATAGACGTGCTTTACATAGTTTTCATATCGAGAGCTAAGCACAGGACACCAAAATCCACAGGAGATCAAAAAAGTATGAGAAAATGGCACAAATGTTGTAGAAATAATCAAAGAGCTCAGTATGGCCAGCCCAGGCTGTAAAATGATGAAAATATGATACTTTAACCGTATTCGTTTTCTACATTTGCCCAGTTTTGAGGTTTACCATACTTGAACGAACATAATTCGTCGTCAGTGTTTTGCTACCTCGATCGCTCACACACGAATCTTCAGTGTTCCACCGTCCATTTTAAATCAAATCTGGGGAATTACGGATGCAAAACTTAGCGCATAAACTTCTAAAAATGACAGTAAAATGTGCATAACTTGTTGTGACCTGGTGCAAAACTGGGTATAAACGAATACGTTATTAGATTTTTGGATATAACATGAAGTCAGTTGAGCTGCAACAATCTACCGCCCCTTCTTTCATAACAGTCCCATATACAAAAATAAGCAAGCGAGACAATCAGCTTTTTCTGTTTTGGAATATATTGTTAAATTGTGATCACCACTTTCAGCATAAACGAAAATCGTTTCTAGGTTGTCATAATAAATCGTTAGGCCTGAAATTTTCGAAATTGGGTTATTGGTAAGGTCGAGAGCACCATTTTTATTCATTATGGGACTGTTAATCGACCATATTTGAAACCTTTTTCGAATCTTCTCGCATAACAGTCCCATACAAAATATATTTTTCTCACCAAGCTTCTTTCTAAGACTAAAATTTGATCATTTTTTAACTTCTAATTGCAATTGTCAGAAAAAGAAACATACTTTTGCAAAAAAATATCATGAATTCCACATTGTAAGTTGAATCTTTTTACGATTTTTGATTGCATCCGATAGTTTTTCGCTCAGGAAGTCATTCCTAAGAAAGTCAGACCTGCCTTCGAAAACTAATATGCATCATTCGACATCAAGTGAGTTAAAAAAATGTTTAAATGATTCAAAGCAATAAACCAAAGAATATTTCGCCGAAAGAAACATTGAAAAGTAATCAAATCCGTGGTATTCCACATATGGGACTGTTATTCAGGTATATTTCATATAGGACAGCCACGAATTGATATTTTTTTTCGAAATTTCTAGAACAAAACCTTTTTTATTAGTCTTTTATGTTGAAGCCTTATGTTGACCTTAAATGATGAAAATTCATATGGGACTGTTATACGAGTAGGGGCAGTCTGAAAAGGACGAAAAAATAGTGTTTTTTACCAGCTAAGTTCTTTTGTTTCCATGTTGTTAGAACTGCTTGCTATCTCCATATGTGAGTTCAGTTGTTCGACCATTGTTTGTTTTCGATGCAAAAAAAGAGATTTATTGTCATTATTTCTTTCATAACTCTTCAAGGTGTTAATGGCCCACTTTGATGTCTTCAGATGAAAGTTGCATCATGAATCGAGCTATACAATGGTATTTTTTGCAAAATATTCGGTGGTGCAGACGGTACTTTTAGACGCCATTTAAAGTTTATTTACAACTTTTCATGTTGAAGGTCATTATTTAATTTTTTTTCAACTATTCTCTATGGAAAGCTGATAAAATTTTAATGCATTTTGATGTGCTATTTTATAATTTCCGTTGAGAAACAACAGAGTTATGTAGCTTTGAAAAATGGTTATTTTTTATTTACAAAAAAATCTAACCGAAGCTAACTCAAAAAATAAAAATGTTAGAAATCTGAAAAAAACATGTGTTTTTAAGTAGCAAAAATGAACCAAATTTTCAATTTTGGGGAAAATCTGAAGACCCCCGGTGCAAACCCGTCCGATAATCAAAAAAAATCCCCTACTGTTAAAATTCTTACTTCGGGATGTGGATTCTTTTGGCTGCATGTAGTCAGGATTATTGTCACTGATTTCAAACTCAAATGTGTAATTAGTGATTTGTTATTTTAGTGTTTTAGCCTGTAGTAAAACACGGAATTCGTATGTAATGGTTTGAGTCAAGGAAAAATTCATGTGTAACGGTTTGACTCAATGGAAATGTGGAATAAGCAGCGTCCATCACAAGAAAAAAATCACGTGCAGCAGCGAACATCCTTCCAGCTATGTTCATATTTGTTAACATTTTTCATGACATTTTTACACTCGCTTATTCAACTTATCATTTAACATTCGGCAATTTTGAAAAAAAAATCATAATATGTAGGTATTCAATTCTGAATCTTATTTTTTTCTATGTTCAATAATTTAAATCAGAATTTAACAAAAGGTTTTCATTTCATGCTCAAAATGAATGAAAGTTTCAGTTTGTAAATTCAATAAAAAAATTATAATTAATCTTTTCAACTTTTTGTTGTTTTGTGAATTACCAAAACTGTCAGCAGACAGTAGCGTCAACAAAATATCAAATCGGGCACAGCAGCAAACATCATTCCAACTTTGACACGCTCGCGCTGTCTAACTCCGTTGTCTAATATTTTTCATGGCGTTTTCACACAAGCTAGTTTAACTTATCTCTTAAGATTCAGCTAATTTGAACTAGGAAGAAAGACACAGCATTTCCCGTAAAAAAGATAATTTTAAATTGCTCCACAAAATAAGCTTAAATTTGTCAAATTTCATGTTTTGATCTCGCAATTTGTTGAGATAGTTTGAAAAATCATTGTCTAATAGCTGTGGGCAATTTCCAATAAAAAGGTCGACATTCTTGATGGCATGATGCATTTTTAATGAAAAATTTCTGGCTACTGAACAATATTATACCAACAATACATTAACAAATATGACAAAGTTGGAACTAATTGATTGGATCGATTTTAAAATTACCCTTTTTACGAGAAAGCTGTATCAACTTTTCCAGTTCCAGTTCCAGTTGCTGTATATTACAGATAATATAATATAATATTAGAGATTTTGTGAAAATGTCATGATGGCATCATGTCAAATTTGGGAAAATATTTTCTGCTGCGCTCGATTTCATTCTATTATAGGCGCTACAGTTCCGCTATCTCAAAAAAAAACAAACAGTAATGTAGGAAAATGAAGCTAATATAATCCTACTAAAGAATTATTAAACACACAATGAAGAATTGCACCTTTTGCCTTTTTCCACGAAGCGCACTCGTTTCATCCACCAGCTGTATATTTCACAAAGTCTAAAAATTTCAAAGTTCATCTCGCCACATGCTATTAAAATATTATAATCAGTAATTATAGCAGCGTTTAAAAATGTTAAATCAATGGAGCCTTTTAATCACAATAAAAAAACATCACAAAGTAGAAAATCATTTGTTATCAACTAGACACGAATGTCACAAGGATGCTTAAGTGTCGCTAATAAACCTTGGAATTTTTTTTTATCGTCTTGAACATAAGATTTTTTTAGTCAAATTCTAATTTAAATTTTTAAACATAAAAGTTCAGTAAATAAATGCTCTTCCAACTTAAAATTTGCTTGAAACTACATTCCAAAAAATAGTTCTTATTTTGACTTTTTTTTTTTATTCCGATTGTTCGAAATTTTCGAACTGAAAATACTTGGAATTGAATTCTAAAAATGTGTTCGTTGGTTGTTAGGTTCAGATCCTTAAATCTGAACTTAGATCCCGAATCTGACTTTTTCTGTATTCTGACTCTTTCAATTAATATCTTAATTAGAAAACTAAATCCGAGTTAGAAAAAACGAATTTTTACTTCAACTTTTATTTTGGTTAAAAAACGAGAATTCTGAATCCAGATTCATATTGTAGATTTTTGGCTAAATTATGAATTAAATTATGGAACTTTAAGCTAGTTTTCATTTTTCAGTCATAATCTTGGTCTGAAATTAAAATGTTGATGCAAAATTAAAAAAAAAAAAGAATTCAATCTTATAAATTTAATCTGAAATCATACGAAAATATTAAATGTAGAGATGTACCGAATATTAGGCGCCGGAAAACCATTGAGCCGAACATTCAGCTCACCGAATAGTTGAGCTAAATATTCGGCTGAATAGACCGAATTTTTTTTTTAAAGATCTAGGTATACAATAACCAATTTTTTTTAATGATGTTGAATAATATTTATAATATCCAAAAGTGATATTGAAAAAGCTACACAATCATCAAAACCTTTAAACATCTTAGTTGTATCCGTACAGGATGCTTTAGATCGTACAGGAGAATGCTGACAAGTATTGCTTTATACTTTGATTATCGTTTATTCCATATTTTCTTGATATATCCAGGCTTCCCAATAAATCCAATAAGGCATTCGAGATAAGTCAAATCTGGCCGAAACTGTTTAAAACTCCTCGGGTTTTGCCCGGGTTCATTAAGATTATTTGTTTAATCAAATAAAAAGCTCAAATTTCTTTTTGAAATTTTCCAGATTTTGTGTTCCAAAACGATTTTTGGATATATTTTAAAGGAACATAATTTTTGTTTAATCCTTAGATTTGATTTTTGCAGTGCTGCTAAAAACTTTAAATTTCAAGTAATTCTCTTTCTTTTTTCTTGTATTTTTTTAAGAATAATGTATTGAATTTGTTAAGACTAACTGTTACTAATTTTTCATAAATCGTCCTAAATTGCCTGTCTGTGTGGATACGTGTAGTAGAAAGTATGGAATGTTTAAGCTTAAAGATCATTGTTGTTTTAATCTTATTTGATATCAAATAAGCAATTTCGAATTGCTTGGCAGCCGCTTCTGGAGGCACTCTTTCATGTACACCTGACCGTTCATCGTATCCTGGGTCACGAAAGGTGCACTCCGCTTCCCGCACGTGCAGATGGCTTGCCAAAACAGGAATTTATTTGCAAATTCTGACATTTTTTGAGTGCGGATATGCTCCGGAACGCTGAACTTATCCTTGGCCGTGAAAAACAGGTTGCCGAGGATCTGTTTGAAGTCGGCCTTCACATATGTTTCGTCGTCCATGATGCACCATTCAACTTTCGTCAGCATGTTGAGGTACAACTTCCTGGCACGAGTTTTGGCTAACTTGTTCTGCTTCTCGTCGCTATTAGGGGCTTTCTGTACCTTGAACGTTCGAAGCCCAGCCTTAGTTTTGGCCTTTTGGACAAAACTTCGGCTTAGGTGCAACGTCTTAGCCACATCCCGAACGGAGGCGTTCGGGTTTCGGCTGAAGGCCCCAACTAGGCGATTGTGATTTCTGGTGTTGTACGGAATACTTTTTCCTTCACTTCTGGGCTTCCGATCGGTGGTCAATCGTTCCTCGAACCGCTTAATCACTCACGACACCGTGGAATTCGCGATTCCCAAGGTTTTAGCGATGGAGCGATGCGAGAGATTCTTGTTCTCGTGATGAATGTGTAAAATTTTATCACGCGCGAGCTGTTCTTTCGACTCCATTTCCGCGAGTTTTGATCACAGAACTTTAAAACTTGCAGTACACGCTCATATTTTTTTAACCAGAAATGACTGTTTTTCATACATTTTATGGTATTTATGGTAGAACCCCTAAAGTTGTTATTTTTCAATCGTAATGAATCGTTTAATTTTAACCATTTTATGAGTTCATGACGAAAATTTCAATTATGGTTGAAATTCAACAATGAAATGATTGGATAATCAGTCGCCATTTTTGCAATCGCAGAAGTCTTTGTTCTTTTCCTGGTTCCGCGTTGGACTTGCAATTCCGCTGAATTTCTTTATAATAAAAACTGTAAGTTATTATTAAATTATTAAATTATTATAAATTGAACCGCCAGCGACGTTGCTCTTTCAATTCCATTTTCAGACGAGAGTTGTGAAAAAAATTTGGATTATGTGAAGTTGGAAGCAGCAGCAGTTCAGCCGCAGACAGCATTTCGTCGGTTGACTCAGCGGAATTTTAACATTCTTTGTTACCAGTTGCCGTTGAATTTTTGGGTAAGTTCTTGTCATTTTTGAAAATCCCTATCAGCTGTTGCTAGAATAATAGCCTTGAAAAATTAATTCTAGGATGCTCCGGAACTCCCCCGTGCTGCTGCACCAAGAGGTACATTTCGGTTCGGACATCTTAGATGTCTCTTGACGCTGAATTGTGATGCAAAAATCGTCGGGTGCGTCGCGTCCGCGTTTTAGTACTTATCGACAGCGTTGACCGCTGACGTGACGCGACGACCGACGCTGTATTGTGTTTCTGCCTTTACTGTTTCAACAGTCTTATGCGATTCTAATTTTATGAAAATTACCTAAAAAATGTTCCAATTTGGTCATATCTAGATTATCTTTTAGTGTTCAAACTTACTTTTGCTCTAAAATAAATGATGATTTTTCCAATAGAAATCAAACTTACTAGTATACCAACTAAGAATACCTTTTTAAAAGGTAATTACCAACGACACTGCCCGCTCAGCTATGGATTTTTGTTGGATTCGAAAATTGGTTACAACATTCCTGACAATGAGCAGTGTATTCATCTCCAAGCAGATGTAAGAAATCAAACATCAATTGACAAGAACAATTCTCCTCTTAACTAACTAAGTGCATCATCCATTCCATATGTACCACATGGTCGACGATTTTGACACTGCTGATGAACTGGTGCCAAGCTTTGACTGTATGGCAAGCCCTATTATTTGCAAAACGAGCGAATTTTATTAAATTTATTGTACACTGGCTGGTCGCTTTTGGCACATCATAAACTCTCGGCTGCTGGTCGACAACCGATGGCATACCATAATGAGCCGTTTGCCATTTTAGTACTTGGCAGCTTCATACATTTGGAACTGGTAGGTACTACTAGATGTGCGGAGATGGGTTGACGCGACGAATTGGAAAACATTAGAAATAATTTATTAATTGACTTGTAATAACTCAAACAATTCGCTGATTTATAACATAGCACACTGCATCCGAATATGTAAATTTGGGAATAACAAAAACTTGGTCGGTTTAATTGACAATTTGAACATTACGCAACTTCAGTTTTACCAAACGAATTGCACAGGGCATTTTTTATGACTTTTTTTGTCTTAATTTGAGATGTTTTAAGCCTCAAGCCGGCTCGACAATGTTGATGAAAATTAAAATAACCAAATTTATACTATCCATACCTTATAAAAATTTAAAATCGATCTTCTATAGACTCGGACTCTCTGGAGCCACTAAATAACTAGTGATGGTGAACTTGAAGTGTGATACCTTTTACTAGAAATTGCTCAAGTGTTTGACCAATTTTATCACTTTTACAGTGCGTGCAGACCATTGCCTTCAGCTCCTGTGAACATGGTCCATCAAGGAGAGATCGTTTCACGCAGTAAACAGTCACTAAATAGATTTGTTTGAGCGATTTTTGGGCGAGAAGTATCTACTTTGTGTACATCTTGCCGTTAAAGCGTATACTGTTCTACTGTTTTGTTTACGTCATTTGACAGATGAAGGTTGCTGGCACAATGTATATTTTATAGTGGCTCCAGAGAATTGAACTTTGGAAAAAATGTTTGTTAATATTTTCCACTCTTAAACTGTTCCTATCAATATTAACTTAGCAGATTATCATTACCATTATTATTTCAAGAGTCTAGAGACTAAAAACTTTCGAGCTTTAAAGAATGAGCCTGAAAGAAACGCAAATGTGCTCTATGTTCCCATTCGTCTTAACAACTATGGAGCGAACAGCGGCTTTATCGGCATATTTAAAACATTCAATCGCTTTTCTGAGCATTTCGACTTTGATGTTTCCAGGAATGTGTTCCAGAGAAAATTTTATTGTTTCAAGAACTGTATAGAAATGTGTAGGTTTTATCTTAGATTTTTATCCTTAATTGTTATTAATATTACCATAAATACCATACCATAAATCTTGAGCAATTTTTGGTATACAACCCAGATGAAAATAATATCTATCATCTATCAGCAACCGAGACTGGTGGCGTCAGTCATTCAGCACGCACCAAAGGAATTGAGACAGTCTTAGATGCCACCTAGAGAGCACACGATCGGTCTCTTCCGAAGTTTTCCAAAATTAAACCATCCGTCCACTGCGTTTGTTTATATTCCTGGACCGAAATATCTCCAAGGCCAATAACATGTATCAAAATTGTCCAAATGGCGAAATATAAATTATATTCTGGAACTAAATGATTCCGCCCACCCAGCCGTGTCGTGGTCGAGTTTGATAAGTTCCTCTAAATTCACCCGAAGAATCGTCCAGCCAGGCGTATGCGTATCACGCTCGGCGGGGAACAACAGCTGGTCAGAATTTTGATCCTCCTGTTCTCCTTCTCCATATCCTTCTTTGCGCAAAAATTGCTAGCGGCGAGGCCGTGAGGCCAGAGTGGACTAGCGAGAGATTGTTTCGAATAAATTTTCAATTCTCTCACAATGTCTTAATCTGTGCGGCAATTAAAATAACACGCTGACATTAAATTCATACACTCTGCGGACGCAAAGCTGTCACCTAGACCAGGGACCGGTTGGGCGACGGGAGAAAAAAACGAAGCATTTGATGTATAATGCCAAGCGGCAAATCAACAACAGAGACGAAATGAAAATAGAAACGACATTAAGTGGACCCGCGTTGAGGGGAAAATATTCTCGAATCGGATTTAGAATGGATGCCAAGGTTGGAGTTGGTAGAAAGTATTCGACCGTTTTGGCTACCATTGGCCATCATTGATAAGGAGCCGGAATTTCCCCTTTGAAATATCACCATCTAACGGACGCAACAGCATTCGTTTTCGTACAAGGTTTTGTAAGTAAACAAAATGCGCCCATAAGCGTAAACAGTTTTCCGAACGAAATACAGCCCAAACCGGTAGAAGTAACAAATAATGTTGCAAAACGGCCATGAAAACGAGATGAAAGGGGATATCTTCTTTCCTTATGGATATAGTATTGTAAAGTGTTGTTCTATTTATTGGTAACATTAAACTTGCTGATGATTGAATTTTATTTGAGCATAAAAATAACATTTTATTTCATGAATGAAATTTTGTTCAAAATAGTTGGTACAAACCCACTTTATTAATATTATAAGTAAAAACATCTATTATTTGCCTCGAATTTCTTCAAAGAAAAAGGAAATAATAAAATTCGGAATTGTGAAAAATACGATGAATAGGAAAAGAATTTTACTACCCCAATATAACTTACTGTAACTCTAAACTGGTTTCGATTAAAAAAAAAATTATTCTCAAAACAGCTGAATATCAGAATATGGCTCATAAAAAACTGGTAAAACTCTTTCAATAAATTTTTAACGGTCACTATATAAGGAAACTTGTGACCACAAATAGTATCCGAGTGCTCTTTTATGTCATTAAAAAAAAATCAAAGTCGTCCGGTTTCCACAGTGACGTGGTTTGGAGTTTTTTTTAAGGAGGCAGAACTCATTAACTTTGTCATTTAAAAAGTAGCTTACATGAAATCAGGAATTGAAAAAATTGTATACCCACTAGACTACACTGCTCCAAATGACCCGACTTTAAAAAAAAGTTATGCGCTGCAGTCTAAAATTGGTCTTAGGCCTAGTACAAGGTCCCCTGCCAAATTTAGGCCAGGTTGGACTACGGGAAGGGGTCGCTCAACGAGCCTGAAGTTTGTATGGGATTTTGAGACATTTGGTTCGGGAGGAACATTAAAAACAAGTTTTTCATCAATAGCTTTGGTCTCTTTGAATCGTTTTCTTTTGAACACTTTTCTTAAAGTTAAAAATATGACAAATATTTCATCAAAAGACAGCATTTCAATAAAAGTTAAGATAAAAAAGTTATTAAGCTGAAAATCACTGGATGCCTCATTGACATCACTGTCAATGAGGCATCCAAATGTTCGATCGCCCCACAGTGGTCCAATTCTCAAAAAACCTGGCAAAAATTCTGTTTTCAACAAATTGTTCAACTATCATAATTTCACTAACAATAACATATTATTTTCATATTTTCTTCGAAATTTCTTTTATTTTTGTTGTTACTGTAAGAATTTAAAAAAATTTAAAAGCTCAGAAAGTAAATTTTTGCATTAACATTTTCCAACAGATTGCTGCAAAAACTCCCGCATCCTAGAATGGTTCATTGAATCTAAAATTATCTCAAAATTGCAATACATATGAATTTAAATCAAAACTGATTGACATGACAACGCTCTGACGCTGATTACTTTTTTTAATTTTTCATTTATTAACGTGTCAATATAGAATTTTTATGACAGATGAGAATTATTTATCGATTTCTGTTCATAATTTCGAAATTAAAGTATGTAGGCTTTTTTTTCTTAAAGGATCATTTATTTTATCAATGGTTGTTTCAACACAAAACACTTATTTTACATTTCAAACGCTAAAATCAAACTTTGTACTTCATATTTCCTTAACTTTTTAATTTAACTTTCAGTTTTTATTTTCGAGTTTTTTTTCATATTGCATATCTTCAAAATAATACCATAAAGTTTTCAACGATTTTTCGAGTTTCAATTGGTTCTCATGAATTTTGACCAGCAAAAAAGGTTCTATGATTTGCTCAATAATCAGAAGAATATTTGAGAAACCGTTATTCAAGTGCCTAAATGATAGGTGCAAGTGCCTAAATGATAGTTTCGAGAAAACGCGCTTCAAAGTTGTGAATGTGCTCGATTTTTTATATATTTTTCGAATTCAAGCAGTTTTAATTCAAACAAAAAAGTGTTAAAAAAATGATAAAAAATCTGAGTACATTGAAACATGAAAAATTGTTAGGTATACTTAACTCAAAATTGATGATTTTGGCACTTGCACCCCTCTGATCCTGAGGGCTTGAATTTAGTTCGTGATCCGGGAAGTAATTGGCTCAGAAGACAAATTTGAATAAAAAAGAGGCTCAACTCTTTGAAATTGTTGCAATATTTTGTATTCCAGAAATGTGAGAATCTATCCACCGTAAAATTGAAGTGAAGTTACAGTATCGTTCATAATTGTACAGAAATTGGAAGCACGCGAACTGTCACTTCGATTTTGAACTTCCATTACTTTTTACTCTGATGATATTTTTTTATCAAATTTTTTTGCGAAAGATGGATCAACTATCAAACTATTATATCACAAAATTTGAGCCTTCTAATGTATGTGTGGCCTGAGATATAGTTAATCTACGAAAATCGGACTTTTTGGATTTTAACTGCAATATTTCAAATATCATGGAACGCTTTTTATTGAAATTATGAAGAGTGATTGTTAAAACATAAAGTTAGCATGTCTGAAGTTTTTAGAAAATTCTATCGGTAGGATCAAAAGTTACGCGAGCTACAATTTTGTATTTCTTTGTGTTTCTCAGTCCAATTTCCAATTAGGTTGGTCCTCAGGTGTATCTCGTCCGGATATTCAGAACTGTAAGCCAACATGTTTTTAAGAATTTCAAAATGAGTTTCTATGACACCATATCTAGCTGAAACAAAATATCACGTAGTGGTGTTCCTAAGCCTTTCCCAGGGGTATAAGAATTTTATCAAGAATATAAACTCTAACCTAGATTCTTTGATAAAATTTATATAATTTTTTTTTTTTAAGTTTGGTAACTTTGCTCAATATCTTAAACGGAATTTCATGATAAAAAATGTCTTTATCACCGTTCGTAGGTAAAAAAATTAGGACTTCGAGGACAAGTATTAACTGTGGAATAACTTCTTAGAAATACGAAAAAAAAAAAACAGAAATTTTTGTAAATGAACAACGTTTCAACGTCCAACGGTAAAAAGACAGACCAAAAAATTGACTTTGATTTAGTGATGAACCTAATTTGATAAACGATGCTGAAGGTTTTTTTAATGTGTAATTTATTCATTTTTTTTATTGTTTGTATTCATAGAAAATTTACTTTCTTATGTTCTCATGATCAGAAAATTATTAACAAGCATCATTTTAAAGCATGGATCACTACAAATCTGGACGCATTAAAACGGGTCTATCTCGGAGCTATGTAAACGAAATAAAAATGTTTTGTACTTGAAATGTAGGGTTTTTATTGCACTTTAAAGGAAAAATAAGAAAAAAAAATATTCCGATGTTGTTTTGATGAATTTTCGAACTTTTCGTTGAGTATCACTCATTATAGTTTGAACACCCTATTCGCTGACCTCAGCGGCCATTTTGTTCCACAATCTCTTCATCTCTGTTGCTTCCCGAGTCGTCCTACCATTCTTCTTCATCTTCTGCTTGACAATTGCCCAAAATTTTTCGATAGAGCGGAATAGAAGACAGTTGGGTGGGTTGATGTCCTTTTCGACAAAATCCACCCGTTGGCCCAATACCACTGTAGAACCTCCTAGCTGTAGTGGCAGCTTGCCAAATCTGGCGAAAACTTAACTAGTGCTTTGTGAGATCTAATGTACGAAAAAAAAGTTTTTTCAGGCATTCCTCCTTGTAAATTTCGGAGTCCATGGTCTTGTTTTTCACAAAAAACCGGAATTTTTCGTCCGCAGATGCAAATACCTTGCCATATCAAACACTTTCTTGCAAACTTATCAGCAAAAACGAATTTGAAGTTGCCGGGGACATCACCATGACCAGTGCAGTGCACCACTGCAGTGGCTTTACATAATTTTTGGCCAGAAAGCTGCCCAAAATCCATCTTCACGTACGTTTCGTCATCCATGAGGATGCATCCGTCGAACTTCGTTGGAATCTTCTTGTATAACTTGCGGGCACGTCCTTTGGCTACTAAATTCTGCTTCAATGTTCGGTTTGGTTGCTTACTGGTCCGATAGGATCGTATTCCTTCGCGTAGACGAATTCTGCTGACGGTGCACCGGTCGGCGTTGAATTTCTTGGCAATGTCATAGTCCGACTACCCTGTGTTTTTCTTGATCGTTCTCAACACCTTCAAATGCAGTTTCCGATCCTTAATTCCACTATGACGCTTGGTATGAACCTGCCGATCTATAGTACGCATCTCATAGACCCGTTTGAGAACGCTACACACGGTTGATTTGACCATTTTTAACGATTTCGCGATTTTTGAACCCGTGACGTGGTTGTTCAAAATTTATTTTCATCTCGCGGCTTCCATCACGTGTAACTTTTTCGAAACAAAACGAATCGTAATGAAATTTTCAGCACTGGTAGAAGAAACATTCCTCTACAAAGTGCTGCCAAAACATTCTAGATCCGACTACTAGGAGCACTATGGTAAAATAAATAGTGCGTCCAGATTTGTAGTGATCCATGCTTTATGTACGGCCCGCCGTAGAAAAATGGAATTCAAATTGACCCGTTTTGGTTCAAAAAGTTGCTCACTCTTGCTTTAACTTATTCTCATAACAGTTAAACCAAACCTTAACCAAAAAATATTAAAATTGTGACTTTTTACACATAACAACTCTAATAATTTTTAAAAAAACATGTGGAAACTAAATTAAAAATCGAAAATCGAACATGTTGTTTTATAAACCCTCCAATAAAAACTGAAGAAAAGAAATTGAAATAAAAGTGATCAATAATCAACTTTTTTTCATTTTGCTGAACAATTTTTCGTCGTGTTTATTTCTAATCTGGTTTGAAATTTATTTTTTTCAATGAGGTTTTAATTTCTTTTCAAATGTGGTGTTATATTTTATGAATTATATTCCTGTGCACTGATTCTCTTGTTTGAAGCTTATAATTTTTGTATTATTCGAAATTTCAATTCGGCTTCTATTTCCGGAGTTTTTGAAATATTGATTCCCAATTTGCAAAGCAAATTTTCAAGCAAATGTCCTGTTCAGAATAAAGATCATCAATTTGAATAATTAATTAATGGCTTACCGGAAAGGGCATTAAATTAAAATATTAATTCCGATTGATTTGGAATCGTATCAGTAAAACTTATTATTTTACACCATGTGTGTGTTATACATGAGTAAAAAAAATGTTATAGAAAGAAGTTTGATTTTTTGGTATGCATTTTTTGTTTTTTTTTTTTCGAAAGCAGCAGAGAAAAGTTAAAAAAAAACTCTATTTTTTTTTTTTTGCAGAAGCCAAAATTATGTGTGGTCTCCAATAAAATTGATAATTGATCAGAAATCATTAATTTAAAATACTTAGTACTATAGTAATATGCTTTAGTGCACGGATAAAGAAAGCGCGGCCCGCGGGCCGTCTGTGGACCACTTCACACTCATGTGCGGTCCGCGAAGTTTTTCTGAAATTGATATAAATTTCTCGACTTTTTTACTAAAATATATCGTTTAGGGGAGTTATTAAGCAGTAAAGATAACGTTATGTTATAAGATTTAAGATTAATTATGAAGCTTTTGGAAACAGCTATACATTTTCTCTTTATTAACTACAAAACATCAAAAAATTACATGGCATCGCGAATTAGTCGCGAAGTCCATAGAAAACCAAAAAGAATGATATGTCGAAAACTTCATCAAATGTGCACTTCACTTGATTGTGTTTGCATTTGTTCCACAATCATTCCGATTTTTACCTTTTTTAATATGCTGCAATTATTGAGTTCTTTTGAATTCAAAATCCTTGAAATCGGACCAGAAAAGTTTGAAAAAAATTGTTAGGCTAAAATCATTCCCAAATTTTACTTACACATATTTTTGCCAGGCATATATGGTCGATTTTTAGAAAAAAAAAAAATGGCAAAAATCGGGCATATGATTTTAAATTTCCTCGTCCAAAAACCGCACAATATCCCGAAAAATTTTAGCTTAATTAAAGTACTATTCGAACAAAATCAGAGATAATTTAATTGAGTCACTTCAAATTTAAATTCTTCTTCCAAACTCATCAATTCTTCAAGAAATTTACCAATGCTAAAAAAAAATAATTCTAAAAATTCATTTTTGCACCCATATCTCCATTATTATCAATCCTTATTTAATTTTTATCATTGCTGAATTTCTAAAATAATGTAACTAAATGTGAGCGCAGGTTGGTCTGGTAGCACTGGTTTTGGATAAACGCAAGCCGTTCTGAGTGAAAATAAAAATTGAAATTGTGCGTGTCCTGTTAACGTAAAATTAGCAAATTTCTAGGAATCGTTAGATTTAGTGTCCGGGATTACGTTCATCAAAATCCGGGATTAAGTTCATCAAAATAGTTTCAAAAATTATGAAAAATTTGTGATTTGTGTTTTCGTTTTTTTTGTTTTACGGATGACGCGGTGGAGATATTTTGTTAAAGCGTTTGGAAAATCAGACAAAAAACGAATAGAGATGGCGCTGAATTCGTTAAATAGGAGGTTCTTGTCATTGCTAGCGTTAGCATTGCGTTTCGAAGTTCAAACGGTGAAGGTCTTCATCAGCGACAACTACAAGCTAAGTACATTTTCATAATGTTTTATCACTAATTCTGCATAACTTTTTTCTGTCCAAGAGAATAAATTTTCAAATCTAGTTCATCTTTCAATGAAAGCAATAAATATTCTAGATTTTTTTTATTTTACCTAACAATCTTTTAAAACAACTTAACATGCTATCATTGTTTGACTTTTTATAAATATTTACTATCGTATTTATGTACACTGTTATTTCAGTAATTTTTTCGAAATGAAAAACAAACAGGTATTGAAAACGGCAAATTTCGAAATTTATTACAGCAGAATTAGACACTATCAAATTGCTTTCTGTTTCGTAGTCGAATGATTAGGTGAGTGCGATCGTGTTTATGAAGACGTTACGTGTTTTTGGAGTAGCTTATTGTTCTAGAAATAAAATATCGCAATATTTATGGTTTCTAGTATCTGATGACATTTTTTTTTAAAGAATTGTTACAAAAATTGAAATGCAGATGGTGCTAAAGAGCTAAGACATGCGAGTTTGAAATAAGCGCTTCTTACTAAATGAATGTTTAATGATCAGTATTTTTGAAAACTGTTCAAATTTACCAAATTTTTTGTTGAAAACTCTATACAAAGCAATTTTATTTCTGAAACGATCTAAATTTATGTCAAAAAGGATGCTTCACTTTTGTGCGTTCAAATTGACATAAATTTACATCATCGACGATATAACATTATGTCGAATATGTCATAAAATTATTATCTAAGAATTTATAGCTTCAAGCGTTTCTGTTTTTTTTTTTTTTTTTGTAAATTATTTATTTGAAACGGCTCATACCTTTAGGCTTTAAGGAGCCAAACTCGTTTTGTTTGATTACAATTGTGTACTTAGATCTAGTTCACTTTTTTTTTTTTTTTGAAGAAAAAGAAAGATAGAAAGGGAAATATGAAAATAAAGAGAATTATAGTCGAAGATCGATAGCTTTTAGGAAAAGGTATATCTCGAACATATAGTCCAAGTCCATCATACCTAATACATCCCTCACTGGAACGTCGGGTGGTTTTCCTCGGGCCCGAAGGGAATCTATAAAGTTCGCTCTGGCGAATAGGTGGTCCTCACACGACCAAACAATATGCTCGATGTCATGGTAACCTAGACCACATCCGCATAAATTGCTGCCAGCAATATTTAAACGATAGAGTACCGCATTCATGGAATAATGATTGGACATGAGACGGGAAAATATACGAATAAAATCCCGAGTCAGGTTCAATCTATTAAACCGGGGTTTAAGGCTTACCTTTGGGATAATCGAGTGGAACCACCGACCCAACTCATCCTCGTCCCATCTACGCTGCCAGTTGACAAGAGAGTTTCTTCGAGCCAAGAAGTAAAATTCGTTGAAAACGATTTCACGCTGGTAAATGTTGCCTTCCATCGCACCCACTTTTGCAAGGGAATCTGCCCTCTCATTGCCTGCTATTGAGCAATGTGAGGGGACCCAGATAAAGGTGATAGAAAAGCAACGTCTTGATAAAGTGGTCAATATATCTCGTATCATTTCGAGGAAGTACGGCGTGAATTTTCCTGGTTTTATAGAGCGGATTGCTTCAACAGAGCTGAGACTATCAGTTATAATATAGTAGTGTTCAATAGGTCGTGTGGCGATACTATTCAAAGCCCAGTGAATAGCTGCTAACTCTGCAACATATACAGAGCATGGTGACTGGAGACTGTGAGATGCGCTGGATATTTCGTTGAACACTCCAAATCCTGTTGTTTCCTCTATAAGTGATCCATCGGTAAAGTACATTTTATCAGCATCGACGTGTCTATATTTAGCTTCGAAAATTCTTGGAATCAGAAGAGGACGATGCGGATCCGGGATTCCACGAATTTCCTGCTGCATAGACAAATCAAACTGGACAGAAGAATGATCGTAGTCTGGGCTACAAACACGAGTTGGAGAATACGAAGAAGGGTTTACCTGCATTGACATGAGGATATGGTATATAGACATAAATCTGGTTTGAACATTTTGCTCAAGTAACCTTTCGAAATTTACAATCACCAATGGGTTCATGACCTCACACCTGATGAGGAACCGAAGTGATAGTAAATTGAATCGATCTTTCAAAGGGAGTATTCCTGCCAAAACTTCAAGACTCATGTTGTGTGTTGAGGGCATACAGCCCAAAGCGATACGGAGACAACGGTATTGGATACGCTCTAGTTTGATGAGGTGAGTTTTGGCAGCTGACTGGAAACAGAAGCTACCATATTCCATAACGGATAGAATAGTTGTTCGATACAATTTGATAAGATCTTCTGGATGGGCTCCCCACCAGGTGCCAGTAATTGATCGGAGAAAATTGATTCTTTGTTGGCATTTTCCTTTCAGATACTCAATGTGGGCTCTCCAGGTACACTTGGAATCAAACCAAACCCCAAGATACTTGAAACTCCTCGATTGAGTGATCGTTCTGCCTAGGAATTGAAGCTTAGGTTGAGCAGGTCTACGTTTCTTAGAGAAAACAACCATTTCCGTTTTCTGAGGGGAAAACTCAATCCCAAGCCCCAAAGCCCAGGAAGACAATCTGTCTAAAGTATCTTGTAAAGGCCTGTGCAGATGAGACTCAGTAGATCCTGTGACAGACACTACTCCGTCATCTGCAAGTTGTCTTAGAGTGCAGCCTTCAGAGAGACAGCTGTCGATGTCACTCACATAAAAGTTGTACAAAAGTGGACTCAAACATGAACCCTGTGGGAGGCCCATGTAAGATGTTCTTCTAACTGCAAAATCTCCGTGAGCAAAGTTCAAATGTTTCTCACAAAGTAAGCTGTATAAGATGTTGTTCAATAGAGGAGGCAGACCCCGGGAGTGCAACTTGTCTGACAAAACCTCTATTGAGACTGCATCAAAAGCTCCCTTTATGTCTAGAAACACTGAAGCCATTTGCTCACGTTTTGCGTACGCCATTTGTATCTCTGAAGACAGCAAAGCAAGGCAATCGTTTGTCCCTTTGCCCCTTCGAAACCCAAATTGAGTATCTGAAAGGAGACCATTTGTTTCTACCCATTTGTCCAAACGAAACAATATCATTTTCTCCATCAATTTGCGTATACAAGACAACATCGCTATTGGACGGTAAGAGTTGGGATCAGACGCTGGTTTTCCGGGCTTTTGGATAGCAATGACTCTCACTTGTCTCCAATCTTGGGGAACAATGTTATGCTCCAAGAATTGGTTAAATAAATTTAACAAGCGAAATTTTGCAGCATCCGGAAGGTTTTTCAACAAGTTAAATTTGATTTCATCAATTCCCGGAGCTGAATTGTTGCAAGAGAGGAGGGCAAGTGAGAATTCGACCATCGAAAAGCTTGAGTCTAGACCACTATCAGACCTATCAGGAGGCACGTTCCGGATTATTTTTTGCACAGGTGTAGAATCTGGACAGACTTTCCGTGCGAATTTAAATATCCACCTATGTGAATATTCCTCACTTTCATTTGTAGATGATCGATTACGCATGCTTCGTGCCACTTTCCACAAAGTACTTAAGGATGTTTCACGCGATAACCCACTAACAAAATTCCTCCAATACGCCTTTTTCTTCCCCTTGGTTAATTTTTTAAACTGATTTTCAAGGGAAACGTAAGCTTCAAAATGGACAAGAGTTCCATGTTTTCGAAATTCTTTAAATGCTGTTGATTTGTCCTTATAAAGCTTAGAACACTGAGGGTCCCACCATGGATTAGGAGGCCTTCGATGAATAGATGATTCTGGGATGGGTTTTGTTTGAGCGTCAACTGCACTATCGTGTATCAGACAAGAAAGAAAGTGGTACTCCTCCAAAGGAGGTAAAACGTGCATAGAGTCGATGGCGGTTTTAATTGTGTCCGAGTACTTTTTCCAGTCGATGTGTCTTGTAAGGTCATATGTCATATTTATTGTGTTCGAAGAGCTGACCCCATTGGTGATAGTAATTTCGATAGGTAAGTGATCACTACCATTCGGATCATGGACTACCTTCCACTGGCAATCAAATGATAGTGAATTTGAGCAGAGTGAGAGGTCAATTGCACTTTGTCTTGCAGGAGGTTTAGGTACCCGTGTTTTTTCACCCGTGTTCAATACTGTTAAATTGAAACTGTCGCAAATGTCATAGATAAGAGTAGAACGACTATCGTCAATTTGTTCTCCCCAGACAGTTCCATGTGAATTGAAGTCACCCAGGATCAACCTTGGCTCAGGGAGCACTGAGCACAGGTCCTCTAGGTGATTTCGATCCACTGCAACTCTCTGAGGCCAGTACAAACTGACAACACATAAGTCCTTACCTCTTATTGTTGTATGACATGCAACAGCTTCAATTCCGCCTGATAAAGGAAGGTGAATTCTATAAAAAGAGTGGCACTTATTGATCCCCAAAAGCACCCCTCCATAAGAATCGTCACGATCCAGACGGATAATATTAAAATTGTGGAATGAGATGTTAGATTGAGAAGATAGCCAAGTTTCGGACAATGCAAAGATATCACAGTTTGTTTTATGAAGTAAATAATTCAATGAATCCAATTTTGGAATAAGACTACGACAATTCCACTGTAGTACAGTGATATCTCCGACCTCTCGGCGTAAATTAGCCATCGAGAGATACAAACACTGAAAGGAGGGGCCAAGTTTGCATCAATTGCTTTAAAAATGTCTTTAATACAGGAAGCATTGCAAATACAATGTCTTTCACGGGTTCTGATACATTAAAACACGAAAAAAATCCGTTCAAAATGTCAGTCAACTTAAAGAGCCCAGACTGAGTCGTTGATTCTGGCATCACGTTTGGGGTTTGGGTTTGCGAAGCTCCCGCAGCTGTTGGTTTATTCTGCAGTGGTGCATTTCCGCGGAAACCTGGAGGAACTTGTTTTTCCTTTTCAGCAGCAGTCGACTTTTTCTCGTTTCTATTGGAAGAGACAACCGTAGCTATTTTAGCTGGTATTTTCGGAGAAGGCGCCTTTGTTCGCTTCCGAGAGCCTCCTGCAACGAAGACTGGCTGAACTTCATCAGCCGTATCTGTGTCTTCATTGTCAACTGACAGCACAGAAAAAATGTTACTGGTCTGAGGTTGGACCGGTGGAGAGGCGCTCTTTAATATGGCGGCATAAGAACGCTTGGAGCGTTCTTTTAAAGAGCGCCTCTGTTTATCCCAGCTTGCCTGAAATGCCTCGCAGGAGGAGATATCATGGGGTGAGCCCCCGCAATAGACGCATTTTTGCTCAACTGCTGAGCATGCTCCTTCCCCATGATTCTCCCCACAATGCAAGCATCGCTTCTTGTTGCAGCAATGCGAAGCAGTATGCCCCAACTTGATGCAATTCTTGCATTGCATTGGGCGAGGCACATAAAGGCGTACTGGAAGCCTTAAAATTCCGTCAATCAAGACGTAATGAGGGAGGGCTGTTCCTGCAAATGTAACCCGAATCGAGGCTGAAGGCGAATACTTGGTAACGCCATCAACGACGGAGGCAGTCATGAGTTGGCGACAATCCAAGATTCCGACCGAAGTCGAATCAAGGCTCTTGAACTTACCTACGCCGTGAGACTTAACGTATTCAGCCTCCAAACTCGATTCGGTGATCACACCCTCGATCTCTACGTCTCGAGATGGAATATAGAGCTGATACTCTAAATTAAAAAAATTACTGGCAAGAATTCCGTTTGCGGCCTTCCGGTCGGCCACAACAACGCGCAATTTGTTCGGACGTACTTTGGAAACACTGGTAACGGAGGGCCACCTAGCCAGATCTTTCGTGATCTGCACTAAATTTAATGGTTTTCCGTTAGTTTTGGGCCGGATGAAAACCACCCCCGGCCCAGAAGAGGATGAATTATCAGGATAAACTCGGAGTCGGGTTGTTTTTCCCGCAGCTGCAGATGGAGTAGCAATATCAACTGGCGGAGAAGGATGAGCATTCGAAGAACCAGCTACAGCTGAATCCTCCAGATGCTCCTCATCCTCATAGATGATTTGCTCACCATCCACCTCTGGCGGGTCCGACCCCCCGCCTTCGCTCATATTTCATGAAAATAAAAGCGAAGCTCAATTTGATCGAAATATATAATAGAGAAAAAATAGAATTAGAAATAGAGAAAAGTAAGAAAAGTATAACAAACTTGATTTTTGTTTTGATTGGCTCCTTCAGTGGTGATCCCAACCACGTGGTCCTTCTTCGAAGATGGCTGCCACGTCAAGTCTCGGCTCGAGCAAGAACGACCAGATTGATGATGATGATGAGTCAAACAATGGCGGCGGCCCTCGTGGTGACCAGTTGAGGGCAGTCAGCTAGCCAGAAAAAAAACCTTTTTTTGTCGACCAACACTATAATAGCACCACTTTGGCGAGCTGAGGTCTGCCTTTGGCAGAAAAACGTATAGCGCGGTACAAAACACCGTATTAAACGCCCGAACGGAACGAAACACCCGGATATATTGGACGAAATCTCGAAACGCGACTGTTCACTATGAGCGATACGAGACGAAAAAAAAGAAGCGTTTCTGTTTCTTCTACTGTAATTTTAAGTCAAAAGTGATGCTTCAATTTTGTGCATCCAATTTGACATAAATTTACACCAAAAAATTAATAGTGTGTAGTTTTACCGTTCAATACAAATTACAGCGTAAAAATTACAGGTTCAATAATTATTTTCAAGTTTTCAATCCCACTTCATCAATTTCCTGTTCTGTTTATAAGTATAGACGATATCAATCACGTTATTTAAGTTAGATTTATTATAAGTTTGAGCTAGGCTTCTTATTATATGTTGATAGATGATATGAACTAACATCCTATTTTGCTTTTCCTTTTTTCTCTTGTCTTTTTGTATTTCTTTTCATGTTGCCTTCTGATGATGGCGAATTCGCGTCAAGTTTGGAAAACTCGAACAACCCTCAAGCCATCTCTTCACAACATTGTACCCCGAAGATGGATTTCGCATGATGTGGTTGTCATCCCAAGGATTTAATCAACACCTGAAAATGGACGAATTGCTTAACAAGAAGAAGCTTGCGCCAGACATCGCAATGTCTTGTAGCAGAAGAGGTAACAAAAAATAAATTAGAAGAAAAAAACGGAAAAATAAAAAACAAATGAAATAAAAGTCTCTAGCTTTTTGTAAACAAACCAAAAAACCTAAATGAATGGCAACCATGCTAATCGGTCCAGAAACGGCTCAAAAAACCGTTCGGTTTCGGTCCGAAATCGATTCTTTTTTTTTCGGGTGGACGCTTGGCAATCGGCCCGGAAACGGTTCGAAAAATCATTCGGTTTCGGTCGGAAATCGGGCCGTTTTTTCGGATGGACGCTATGGCAATCGGCCCAGAAACGGTTCGAAAAACCGTTCGGTTTCGGCCCGAAATCGGTCCTTTATTTCGGAGGGACGATGGCAATCGGCCCAGAAACGGTTCGAAAACCGTTCAGATTTGGTTGGAAAACGGTCCGCTTGTTTTGACATTTGATCTGCTCGAACTGGTTGAAAAAACTTATCGTCGCCCGAAAAAGTGTTTCATTTTCGCACGATTTTCTACTAAATTCGGCCCGATTTCTTATACGATTTCGGACCGATCGAGCAGATGTACGGACAAAAATCGAGCCGATTTCGGGCGATTTTTCCTGTCTGGGCGTTACAGGAGCTATGTTTCCGATACGAAGTATAAATTTAGGCGTTTTTAAATGTCAGAAGAATTTTGGAACTCATTGAAGATTAAAAAAAAAACGTTAAATTCTCTCCTGTATAAAGAACATGTTCTATTTTTATTAACTTAAATAATTAAAAGCTAAAATTGCAAAACAGCTATAGTTTACAGCCGGCACTGTTAACCAAAATTGCTTGACAAATATTTTTTCAAATTCTAGGAGTTGAAACCCAAATCTACAAACATGTACAACTAAAAAAATTGTAGTTTGCATGCTTGACTATAAAATCTAATATTTGAACTACACAAATAACAATTAAATGATTATATTCCTTTGAAGTCTTAACAAGAAGAAGAATAGCCATGCTCTCTTGGTAAATAAAAAAAGTAATAGAAATAGTTATTTTTAATGCTTCCTGTTTTTCTGTTCTTGTTTTTCAAGAGCAAGGTTATTTTCGCAAAAAAAAAAATGGATTACACAAATTGTATTAAGACTTATTCACATCATTTTTGTTGTTTTAAACAAACCTGGAGATTTATTTGGAGATGTAGAATACAATAAGTTTCGGTTGATTATTAACGATATTTTAAAAATCGTATAAACGAGGAACAGGATAGTGCCACATAAACGAACTTGAAAGTGGACCTTGGGAAGTTTAGAATCAATCTTGAATCAAATAATGTATCGCGTGAAGTAGCAAATTAAAACAGATTTCGAAAAACAAATTAGTTGATTCACAGATAATCAAGAGACAAATTATTTTTTACAATCGAAATTTACACTCAAATCCAAAAAGAATATTTAAAAGTTTTACTGGAATCTTTTTATTCAAATAAGATGATTTTCAAAGTTGCAAGACGAGAATCGATGGTTAGCTAGATTTCGAGAACTTTTTCTTTTTTTAAACCTTTGCAGCTGTAGTAAACTTTTGTATTTCATCAGGAAATAGTAAAGCGTAGCCTAATGTAGAGTTGAGTACTTAATGAAATCGTTACACTAGTCAAAAGTGTCTCCTAGTCATATCCTTTCTCCCAATCCGCCAACCTATAACTTTTTTGCTAGGATGCAGAGGTAACCTCGGTCCTAATGCGCAATATTGTTCTTTTATCCCTTTCTCTTTTTTTCCAAATCTATCTATTGACTACTAGGACGTGGCCGGCGCCGTTATTGATGTCAAAAGAGAGAGCATCAGTTTTGAGCATTGTGAATGTGCAGCCAATCCCAGGTTCCATTTTTTTGACCTCTGAACAAAATTGATGGCCTCGGACAATCACGGAGTAGCAACCATTGGTGATGTGGAACTTGTTCTACTGAACCACGCCTGCGGTCGTGGAATTTGAAATGCAAACACTTAAAATTATTTAAAAAATAAAGAAGCTTTAAAATTGGCATTTCAGGTTAAACGATTAATGGTGGATGTGAGTAGTCAATCAAGCTAAGCTCAAGCTAATAATGTAACTAAATGTGAGCGCAATTCGTGCAGGTTTCCATAAAATTCGTACATTCGGACTCGACTGGATCTGTCTCGAATTATTTCTTGAATATCTGAGAATAAACCGGACATTCTGAAATGCTTTAAAGCTACAGATGAGCACGAGCATCCAATTTGATTCAAAGTCCAATGGCAAAGTGATTGTTTTTAAACCTCATGCAAAAATAATGTGTTATGGTTAATATGGACAGAAGAGAAGTTTTTTTGATGATTCATTTTTTTATAAAATTTGCAAAAACTGAAATATTGACAAAAAAAAATGAAACCAATAACAAGTGAAATATTTTTGATTCGAAAAAGTATGCCAAAGATTGATATATTGAGTCATTTTAGGAATGGATATTAGAAATTCTAATTATCAATGTCACAAAAAATCCTTTTCCTGCAGTGGCATTTCAATTAAATTAAGAAAACACTTTAAAAAAGTTTAAAAAAAAAATCAAGAATTAGCAATCAAAACTGTAAATTAGATTTTTCGACAAAATTTGCTTCAAAATCCTTAAAATTATGGAAACTTCAAACTTTTCTCAACATCCCAATGCAATGATCTTATTCCAAACTTAAAATTTAAATTTTTAGAAAAAAAAACTTCTCAAAAATATGCACAGCAAAGAAAAATTTAAACCAATAAATTTCGATAGCGATTCAATGTTGAACGCAAAGAAGGCAGCGATTTCCGAATAAAAAACATTCTGATCAATAGTTATCGTTAGAGACTTTCAAATGGAAGTACCACCGATGTTTGTAAGTCGTGAAAGGCCTTCTAAAATTGGGGTTTTTTGTTGAAGAAAAAATGCAAATGATGTCTTTTTTTAGAAGGAAATTTACTTAGATTAATTGATTTCGGCTGGTGGTGTGGCTTAAATTAAAAGCCTTTTTAAGTGTATTTTTAATAAAAAAAAATTTAAACTATATAAGGTTGAAACGTTTTTAAAAATATTTTTATTGTAATGATAGCTATCCATGAACTAAAAGTTATCAATCAATGGCCAATTTGTTAAAGAAGGGCTTAATATCGATTAACCACCTTACTTATGGTTAAAGTTATTAAAGAAAAAAGAATCAGTGTTACTTAAAGTGCGCCCGCCGAAAAAATTTGAAACTCAAATTGGCCCGTTTTTTCTAAAGGTTGCTCACTCCTGCTTTAGTGTTGCTTTTTCCCACCCGTCAAATTGACGGTTTCCCATATAGATAGATATAGCTAAAAAAGTCCGTAAACCTAGTGTTGAACCAAATGGTTTTTAAACATCAATAAATACCTAGGAAGGGGAATAAGGGCAAAAGGAGCACCTTAAGCTTACGCCTGGTTTTATAAAAGAAGTTAAGTTAAAACTTATGGATGGCTAGAGCGGGATGTGAGACACTTAAAAATTATGATAAGTAGAAAAACGACCTGGTTAAACTGCTGAAAGCACACTAAACGCTACAAATCCGACGGCTTTCCCACGTACGAGGTAAGATGATCTTTAAGTTGAAGTTTTTGTTTCGAAGTTGCTTCAAAAATTATTTTTTCACAACATTGAAACTAAATGATATTTTCCGAAAAAAAACCATGCATTCACCAAATAAAAACCCAAGTGATTTATACAGTTCATAGAAAATATGAACTCTCAAATAAGTTAGACTTTGAAAAAAGACTCAACAGCACACAGTTTAACTAAAACTGATAGTGCTCATCTTGCATCGTGTGTCCATCATGCCATTATTTCCCCCATATCTTTGGAAAAATTTTTAAATTTGTGTTGTTCAATTTTTCTCTAAACTTCGTTGTAAAAACAACTAACATTACGTTATGTTTTTCCATGAAAAAAAAATCGTTTTCGTTAGAAATTTCATTCAAAAACAACAAAAATTCTACATCGAGCTCAAACAAGATCGAAGTTATCTCTTCTGAGCATTCAACCTTTCCAACGGTCTGTTTCTCTTACGTTTATAATTATTGTTTTGTGTGCAGTTTTGCGTTTCAAAAAATACATGTCAAGTAAAATTCCACCGAAGCCGATCTGACATAAGGGATTAAACCAAACAAGCCTACATATTCCTTTCATAAGAAAACACAACAGCTTTGACGTCAAATAATAGCGAACGGCTACGATATAAAAAGGCCACTTTCCCGCCAAATCCTGTCCGCAAACTCACCGTTTGTGATACAACAGCTATTTAATAGGTAGAATCACTTATTCATGGTGCACTCTTTCTTTTTTCGCCTTTTCGTTTCTTTATAGACAGATCATTTACAGCATCTTTTCTGTTGATCCTGCCCTGAACACATGTTGTTATTACGGGACCACGAAAATAAACAGATCGCACTGATGTCTATTTTGGCATCCAACACACATTCGGCAGCAGAACACCACTCTTCCTTTTTTTGCTCTCTGGTTCTGCACGTAGTACAACACACATCAAAAACTACCGCTAGCCTACCCAAAAAAATCCGTAACCCGATGTAGCCAATGCTGGTCCTTCCCTAAATCAGCCGGGATCTTCTGGTCTGGTTCTCCTCATCAACCTGGCCCAACTTCAATGCCAATCATCCTCACTCAGTTCACCGTACCTACTCGAATCCGTAGTCTACCGAATTGAAACCTTGATCTGGTTCGCAAATAACAAATACTGCACAGTTTGATACGATTGATGCTGGGATGCATTCGAAAACATCAATTAACACCTGGCTGTGTTCAAAGAGTTTCAAACATCGGAGTTTCAGCTATGTAGCTTTTACTGATTCTGATTTTCCCTAGAGAAATTTCACTTGAAGTCGCACTTTTCGCGAGGCTTCGCTCTAAGCAGCAGGATTATGTCGCGCCATTGACCGATGATGTCGCGAATAATGGAATATTAATTCTTCTAGCACTCATTAATAACCTACACGTCGATTCGAGTTCGGCAATTACAGAACAAACGAGCACGCTTGTTTCAAATAAACGACGGCACCGAGCAAGGAATTTCACTTTTAATGTTCGGTGATTTGTTTCAAACTGAAATAAGTACCATGTGATGAAAAGACCCAGCGGTAGACCGTAGAACGTTTCGACGTTGCGCGCCCTCTATCTGCCGGGCCATCTTTCCCCCGAAGGGGCCGGGAAAGGGAAAAAAGGTGAATCTGAGCGAAACAGCAGGGAAAATAATACCGCGAACCAACCGAAGAGAGCCCGGTTAATTTGCCCAAAATGAAAATTTGTTTTACTTGCGGGATTGTAAGATTGGGGTGCGAGAACCCGCTCATACTTGAGTGCGAACGCTGCGCTCTATCTGCTAATCCACCCTATAGAACCGATTCTCTCGCGCAGACAAGGATATAGGCAGGCAGGCATCCATCTCTCTACAAGCCGGCGATAATCGGAGGGAAATCAGTTGGATTTTCATCTGTTAGGCATAGATACATTTTTTATTGGCTTTTCCCTTTTTCAGCAACGGCAGAGGCCTCTCTCATTTTTTTCCTTTTAACAAACCTCGATGAGAACAATAAACTATAGATTAAAAAGTATCTTGAGTAAATCGATTTTTTCAAGAATAGTGCACCGGAAAACAAATATGTTTGCTTGTAGTATTGAAGAACTAATCATAATCAAATTTATATATTTAGCAAAAACTAAGCGCCCACGTGTCGGTAATTTTGTCAGCTTCTCGTATGTAACTATGACATTCCGCAAATTGACTGTACTTTGTAAACAATCAACATGGAAGCCGAAAGATGGAAAAAATTGGGCACAGTTATTTGGAAAATCCATTGTAGTCTGTATCTAGGCTAACTAAACAGCTAAAATTGCCCAGAAATACCGTATGGCGCGTTAAAAAAACGGTATAAGGAAACATTGACGACGATTCGGAAACCTCTAGCCAATCATCGGAGTGGAACTGTCGACCGAAAACTGCGTGGCAAGATTTTGAAGGCGATTAAGAGGAATTCCAATCTGTCGGACCGTGATTTGGCCAGAAAATTCGGTGCTGTCCATAGTACCGTGGGGAGAATTTGACTCCGAGAAGGAATCAAGTCGTATCGAGCTAGAAAACAGCCAAATCGGACTATAAAACAGAATCGTGTAGCCAAAATCCGTGCTCGAAAGCTATGCGACCAGGTGCTGACCAAGTTCGACGGATGTCTTCTGATGGACGATGAAACCTTTGCCAAGGCCAACTTTGGGCAAATCACAGAAAAAAAATTCACTTTACAAATGGTCGCAATTCGACCAGACCGAACTGAACGTCAATTTGAAAAAAATTGAGTTATCTATTGCAACGGATGCGAAACATGATAAACTACCTATCCAATGAAAATCAGAACATTTTTACTGTTTTTAATGATTTTATTAGAAAAATTCAATGTTGCAGACAGTGGAAATGGCAAAAATGCGTTGCGCCAAAGTGAACTGAGAGCCAGCTTTGAGGTGAAGATGAAAAGCATGTTTTGGTCATGAAACTGATTTTGTGCGAAATAAGCTTATGTGTGTTGATTTTTTTCTTTTCAAAACAGTTCTCCGGTTTGTCAGGAACTAATATCTAATAAATTAAATGGTAAGAAACGTTCCCGTAGCTAAAAACTTCATGTGGCGGATTGTTAACATTTATTAAAATTTCGTTTAGCCAGACTGAACCGAATCCCTTGAATTTTGTTTTCCAATTTACTTAAGGGAATGTTGGGATTTTTGACATTTAACGATAAAAGATGCTTTATTTTATTGCTTACTGTCGTTCAAAACGCAACCGGTAAGTTAAAATCACAGATATTCCGCTTTTCAAAAGTGCGAAATTTGTATGGCTCGGTTCACTCTGGCTCAACGACAAAAAACATTTTTCAAGCATCAGCCATACTCGTTGGGTGCTGCTCGTAAAGCGCCTATTGGTAGGCTCCTACGTTTAGAACAAATTGCCCAGTCAAATGATAGTGCATGACAATTTTTTAAACATTTTTGTTCGACCAGAGTGAACTGGGTTCAAACCTAATGCTATTAAAGTTCAGTTTTCTGCTTGATGTATAATCAGAAATCGACCAGTATAACCTCGATGGCTTTATAAGAGTCTAAATGTGATGGTAAAACGATTAAATAAGATATCTGATGAAATGGTATCAATTGGTAGGGCTGTGAACTTCGAACTCGATTTTCTCGAAATCAAGTTTATGGCGTTCAGTTCGGTCTGGTCGAATCGCGACCAAATAAGACAATGACGTCGGAACTATACCAAAAAGAATTACCATATACCAAAACGAATTTTTCCGATCATTCGATCCCACGACCGTCCTATAATGTTTTGGCCAGATTTGGCAAGCTCTCATGACAAATCTGGCCAAAACATTATAGGACGGTCGTGGGATCTAATGATCGGCAAAATTCGTTTTGGTATATGGTAATTCTTTTTGGTATAGTACGTTCAAGAATGGTATGCAGAGAAAGGGGTCCCGTTTATTCCGAAAAACCTTAACCCACATAAATGCCCCTAGTTCCGTCCTATTGAGTAATACTGGGCAATCATAAAGAGGAGTCTCAAGGCAAAGGGAAAAGCTGTCACAGGCATCAATCAGATGAAGACTTGGTGAAATAAGATTGCATAAACGATCGACGAAGAAGGTGTGCGCCGCCTAATGAGCCGTGTTTCAGGAAAAATTCGAAAATTCCTTCGAACCCGATATTTTCGCTTTCATCAAAAAGTGAACTAGATATAAGCACACAATTTTAATCAAACAAAACGAGTTTGGCTCCTTAAAGCCTAAGGTATAAGCCGTTCCAAATAAAGAGTTTCTTATTTAATTTTTGGCATTTCGGCGAGTTGTGAAAATTCAAGGTAGAATATTTAGAAAGAACATGAAAGTATTATAGGTGGAAAGATCAAAGCTAGAGCGCTTTGGGTAGAAGAAATTGAATAGTTGGTGAAAATGTGAGCAGGGCTTTTGTTGTGTGAACAGCTTTTGAACTACTTGCGTGATTCTTTGCCGCGCGCCGTTTCAATGTTGATAGGAAGCGATGAAGAAACCCATCGCATTCCTACCCACATTGAAACACGGACGGGTCGAACACATGTGAGATTGTGTCCGACCGGGCAAAAAATCACCCAAGCAGCGCTCACATGTGCTGTTCTATTGCTAAGCCAATTCTATCGATGCGTGCTACTTTTTCAGGTACATCGGATGGTTGCTACTTTTTGTTTTCGCATATTATCCATCCGATGCCTTACTTTTTTGCCAAATGCATCGTGGTGAATTGTGTTGTAATTTTTGTTATCCCATTTCCCCCCTTCTTTAGCCAAGTGATTCTGTTATCTTATTTTAATCGCCGCCGGGATATATTCTTATTTAATTTTTGGCATTTCGGCGAGTTGTGAAAATTCAAGGTAGAATATTTAGAAAGAACATGAAAGTATTATAGGTGGAAAGATCAAAGCTAGAGCGCTTTGGGTAGAAGAAATTGAATAGTTGGTGAAAATGTGAGCAGGGCTTTTGTTGTGTGAACAGCTTTTGAACTACTTGCGTGATTCTTTGCCGCGCGCCGTTTCAATGTTGATAGGAAGCGATGAAGAAACCCATCGCATTCCTACCCACATTGAAACACGGACGGGTCGAACACATGTGAGACATGTGTTCGACCCGTCCGTGTTTCAATGTGGGTAGGAATGCGATGGGTTTCTTCATCGCTTCCTATCAACATTGAAACGGCGCGCGGCAAAGAATCACGCAAGTAGTTCAAAAGCTGTTCACACAACAAAAGCCCTGCTCACATTTTCACCAACTATTCAATTTCTTCTACCCAAAGCGCTCTAGCTTTGATCTTTCCACCTATAATACTTTCATGTTCTTTCTAAATATTCTACCTTGAATTTTCACAACTCGCCGAAATGCCAAAAATTAAATAAGAATATATCCCGGCGGCGATTAAAATAAGATAACAGAATCACTTGGCTAAAGAAGGGGGGAAATGGGATAACAAAAATTACAACACAATTCACCACGATGCATTTGGCAAAAAAGTAAGGCATCGGATGGATAATATGCGAAAACAAAAAGTAGCAACCATCCGATGTACCTGAAAAAGTAGCACGCATCGATAGAATTGGCTTAGCAATAGAACAGCACATGTGAGCGCTGCTTGGGTGATTTTTTGCCCGGTCGGACACAATCTCACATGTGTTCGACCCGTCCGTGTTTCAATGTGGGTAGGAATGCGATGGGTTTCTTCATCGCTTCCTATCAACATTGAAACGGCGCGCGGCAAAGAATCACGCAAGTAGTTCAAAAGCTGTTCACACAACAAAAGCCCTGCTCACATTTTCACCAACTATTCAATTTCTTCTACCCAAAGCGCTCTAGCTTTGATCTTTCCACCTATAATACTTTCATGTTCTTTCTAAATATTCTACCTTGAATTTTCACAACTCGCCGAAATGCCAAAAATTAAATAAGAATATATCCCGGCGGCGATTAAAATAAGATAACACAAATAAAGAGTTTACAAAAAAAAAGTGCTCGTCAAAGAAATGGAACCAAATTTTACAGGGGGTGATTCTATTATTATTATTTTTTTCTAAACCCTTTTCTCCTTCCATTAGACAGTGGTTTTAAACTCGAAAAACGCGATCATATCTAGACTTTTTTAAGGTTTAGAAGTCAAAACAGTTTGATGATATGTTCTACATGTTTCATTATTATGAAATACGCATGTTTTGCTATTTCTTTTATTCTGATCAATTCACCTAGAAGTGAGATAATTTTTCAATTTTTTTGGATTTATCATCAATCACAACATGTCGTTCATAAATGTTGTAGATAATGCAATTTAAAAAAAAAAAACTTTGAACAAGACACCAAAGCTCTATCTTTTAAAACGAATGTTTTAAAGGCCTTAGTTTAACTAAAGGGGATTTTTTTTTATTATCTGACGGGTTTGCGCCGGGGGTCTTCAGATTTTCCCCACAATTGAAAATTTGGTTCATTTTTGTGACTTAAAAACACATGTATTTTTTCAGATTTCTAACATTTTTATTTTTTGAGTTAGCTTCGGTTAGATTTTTTTGTAAATTAAAAATAACCATTTTTCAAAGCTACATAACTCTGTTGTTTCTCAACGGAAATTATAAAATAGCACATCAAAATGCATTGAAATTTTATCAGCTTTCCAAATAGAACAGTTGAAAAAAATTAAATAATGACCTTCAACATGAAAAGTTGTAAATAAACTTTAAATGGCGTCTAAAAGTACCGTCTGCACCACCGAATATTTTGCAAAAAATACCATTGTATAGCTCGATTCATGATGCAACTTTCATCTGAAGACACCAAAGTGGGCCATTAACACCTTGAAGAGTTATGAAAGAAATAATGACAACAAATCTCTTTTTTGCATCGAAAACAAACAATGGTCGAACAACTGCACTCACATATGGAGATAGCAAGCGCTTTTAACAACATGGAAACAGAAGAACTTATCAAAGCTGGTAAAAATAGTGTTTTCGTCCTTTTCAGACTGCCCTTACTCGCATAACAGTCCCATATGAATTTTCGTCATTTTAGGTCAACACAAGGCTTCAACATAAAAGACTAAAAAAAAAGAGGTTTTGTTCTAGAAATTTCGAAAAAAAATATCAATTCGTGGCTGTCCTATATGAAATATACCTGAATAACAGTCCCATATGTGAAATACCACGGATTTGGTTACTTTTCAATGTTTCTTTCGGCGAAATAGTCTTTGGTTCATTGCTTTGATCCTTTAAACATTTTTTAACTCACTTGATGTCGAATGATGCACACTAGTTTTCGAAGGCAGGTCTGACTTTCTTAGGAATGACTTCCTGATCGAAAAACTATCGGATGCAATCAAAAATCGTAAAAAGATTCAACTTACAATGTGGAATTCATGATATTTTTTTGCAAAAGTATGTTTATTTTTCTGACAATTGCATTTAGAAGTTCAAAATGATCAAATTTAAGCCTTAGAAAGTAGCTTAGTGAGAAAAATATATTTTGTATGGGACTTTTATGCTAGTAGATTCGAAAAAGGTTTCAAATATGGTCAATTAACAGTCCCATAATGAATAAAAAATGGTGCTCTCGACCTTACCAATAACCCAATTTCGAAAATTTCAGACCTAACAATTTATTATGACAACCTTGAAACGATTTTCGTTTATGCTGAAAGTGGTGGTCACAATTTAAAAATATATTCCAAAACAAAAAAAGCTGATTGTCTCGCTTGCTTATTTTTGTATATGGGACTGTTATGAAAGAAGGGGCGGTTGATTGTTGCAGCTTAACTGACTTCATGTTATATCCAAAAATCTAATAACGTATTCGTTTATACCTGTTTTGCACCAGGTCACAACAAGTTATGCACATTTTACTGTCATTTTTAGAAGTTTATGCGCTAAGTTTTGCATCCGTAATTCCTCAGATTTGATTTAAAATAGACGGTGGATCACTGAAGATTCGTGTGTGAGCGATCGAGGTAGCAAAACACTGACGACGAATTATGTTCGTTCTAGTATGGTAAACCTCAAAACTGGGCGAATGTAGAAAACGAATACGGTAAAAGTATCATATTTTCATCATTTTACAGCCTGGGCTGGCCATACTGAGCTCTTTGATTATTTCTACAACATTTGTGCCACTTTCTCATACTTTTTTGATCCATGGAAAAGGATTTTGGTGTCAAGTGCTTAGCTCCCGATATAAATACTATGAAAAGCACGTCTATATTTCATTTTTTTAATATCATTTTTGTGATCCCAAACACAGGGACTGAACCTTCTACTATTGGCATTGATTAGGCTTCACAATGATCTTTGATTGAAAAATTATAAAGTTCTGTAGTATTTGACCAGGTTGTAAAAGCAACATTCCCATTATTAGTTATATCACATAAACAATACGATACTCAGAATTTTGGTTAAAATTTAAAGTCAGTTTTGCTGCAAACACTCTACAAAGCACGAAAAAGAAGTGTTTTTTACCTGCTTTGGTAAGTTCTTTTGTTTCCATGTTGTAAGAAGTGCGCGCTACCTCCATATGTGAGTGCAGTTTTTCGACCATTGTTTGTTTTCGATGCAAAAATAGAGATTTGTTGTCATTATTTCTTTCATAACTCTTCAAGGTGTTAATGGCCCACTTTGGTGTCTTCAGATGAAAGTTGCATCATGAATCGAGCTATACAATGGTATTTTTTGCAAAATATTCGGTGGTGCAGACGGTACTTTTAGACGCCATTTAAAGTTTATTTACAACTTTTCATGTTGAAGGTCATTATTTAATTTTTTTCAACTATTCTATTTGGAAAGCTGATAAAATTTCAATGCATTTTGATGTACTATTTTATAATTTTCGTTGAGAAACAACAGAGTTATGTAGCTTTGAAAAATGGTTATTTTTAATTTACAAAAAAATCTAACCGAAGCTAACTCAAAAAATAAAAATGTTAGAAATCTGAAAAAATACATGTGTTTTTAAGTCACAAAAATGAACCAAATTTTCAATTTTGGGGAAAATCTGACGACCCCCGGCGCAAATTGTCAGATAATAAAAAAAAATCCCCTAAACTCAGCAAACGAAATTTTTAAACTTTTCTTAGAGCGTGTTTTGAGGCCTTCTTTGTATTACAGGGTTGCGACAATTGTAAAACTCCACACCTGTTTTGAAGATATGAAGTCACTATCTTGATGTTGAACGTTACTTTTCGAATAATTTCGATTAAAATTAGCATTTTTCAGACCACAACATCTCTTAAGGTTGCAAACAACAACGTATGCATTTAAAAGGGCAACTTTTCCATTTGCGGTACTGCAAGAAAATGTGTACATAGAACTCGTTGTGAAACTCAATTTTTTCAGCAGGTAACGTAATTATCCAACTCGGCAAGCCTCGTTGTTCATCAAGAGAAGAAATAACTCATCATCAATAGTTGAATGAATAAAAGGTAATAACACAGAGAATAGACGTACAAGCTAGCCCACGAAATTTGTGTAAAAATTCCAATGGCCTTTTTGATCCAATTTCTGTTTTTTGGCTGGGCCACCAGATGTCTCCAAACTCACCAAGGAGAATTGTCAAAACAAAACTTAGACAAAAATAACAATGTTTTAGTCAGGTCGTATGCGTTATATTTCATGTTTCAAGAATATCGCTATTTTGTTTAAACTTGCTAGACGTACCTAATTTTGAACAATGAAATGCAAACCTGATACTTAAAAGTAACCCGCTTCGAGATGAGTACAACCAATACTCCTTGCCGATACGTCATCTGACTCCGATAACCGTTCAAGAAGTGCAAAAACTTATTCCAAAGCTGTTATTCATTTTGACTTCCCCTGTAGTGGAAAAACAGAGGAAGTGAAATTTTGCCCAGTCAAAACTAAATCTAATTGTTTTCATTATTTAGCAATAAACTGAAGCCGTCTATTTTAACAAGACATTGATTTAATCATTTATCAGTTCATATACGATTACGCCTTCACGAACACTGAGCGCTTTAAAAGTGACTTTGTAACTTTTGAACGGCGCAACTGATGGAACTACTTGAAGTCAATTTTTAACGTAATTTTTTGATGATAGCTTTTGAAATTTCACACTCTTTTCTGAAGATTATTTGTTCGCGCTTGTACGTCTGTTCTCTGTGATAATAATTAAAAACTTGTTAAGTTTATTAAAAACGTTTTTTTCTACTTAATAAGTCGTCTTTCATTTGTTCGTTTGATTTGCCAAAATCACCGGAAATATTGGTTTTGACGAAAATGAAATATCATATACATTTTTTTCAGAAATAGGCTCATTATTACCTACACCCAAAATAATTTAGAAATTATTTTTGCGGGATTTTTCACGTAAACTAATATTTTTTTGCATCATATCGATTCTACGTGAATCTTGTAGTGAGTGTAGAGTGTTTCAAGTACGCCCTGGTAGTAACTACTTTACTTTTACATAATTGTCTCATGCATTTCACGTAAAATCTAAGTAGAAGAATTTAAATTGGTTCGAGAATTTTTTTTCTCTCTAATTCAGACAGCTGACTTTGTTTACTGCTGGGAAAATATTTCAGTCAGAGAATATCGCATGGAAGAAGCACGTCGTTTTGTGGGACGGATTATATGTTGAGCCGGATGCCCTTAGTAAAATCGTTTGGGATAGATTCTACGCATCGATCCGGACCAGGTGAACTACTAAGCATTAAGATAATTCATTTTTTTATAACTGACTTTTTTTCTATTTCTACAGGATTTTACAAACTGCGTTGCAGAGCTTCTGGAATGTTTTACAATCTAATTTTGTTTCGAAAGTGTTTGTGCCAAAAGGTAATGACAATAAATTTAATTTCTTGAAATTTGTTTTTATTTTCATTACAATTTATACCAACAACAATAGAAAGGAAAAATAAATATAGTGTAATTGATTAAAATTTCATTCCGATACTAAACACATTTCTCGTAGCTTCCATCGTCACTTCGCGTTGAACTCATTGAAAATTTACGTAAATTGTAGGTGATGTTCCTAATGCATCAATTCTTATTAGGGGAGTGTTTATTTATTGTCTGCGTACAATTTACGTAAAAATTAATTGGATTAAAAATTATGTAGCTTTTCACGTAGCCGCTACGTGCAGATTATTTTGCGTGTACCATCTCAATGCCTCATGAATATTTGCTCTTGGAGCACCTCTTAGTTATAAGAAGAAACTTCTGATTTGGCAGAAGCAATTCTTGAACTTCGATCTTGAAGAGGCATGAAGAGGCAGTTCAAAAAATTACTGCCATTTGGAACAAAATATTTTTGCGAACAAGGCTTTTCCACTCGATAATGGCCATAAAAACGAAGAAAAAATCGATTGAATGCCAAAGACTGGTTTCAAGCGCTTTTAAATTAAAAAAAAACTCTTTGTTTTTAACAAATTGTATTGATTGAACATGCACCAACATCAGTACCCCAAATTGACAACCATCGGTTGCACCCCAAAAATATTTCAAAATTATTGTGGGGGGCTTGATAGATGGAGTAGGTAATATAAATATTAACTAAAATATTATGAGATAATGTTTAAAAAGTTCCCCGACCGCTGAAATACACTGATGGACATAAGTATTCGACATGAGCCAAGTATTCGCATTTATTTAAAGTTGCTCTCAATAGTTTGTGATACTTACATAATTTTTTATGTGAAATGTTCTTCTATGTTCTCTATCTAAGGGCATGAATTTTCCAATATTCTACTCTTCTTCTAAAACAAGAATGGAAGAAGAATACCACATTATAAATTTTTCGTATGACTAAAAATTGAGGAAATAGCTTTTTCTCAATCTCTAGTTCTCAAAATAATTTCTAATCTAGTTCTCAAAATAATTTTAATCGATAAAAACAAGAAACTTTATTCAATTTAGTTTATTTTTAGGAAAAACCGGTTGTATTTGGTTGTTTTTTGTAAGTTATTTCAGTTATCTTAAGATGTTTTAAAAAGGAATTTTTTTTTCTAAAATAGTTTGGAATATGTATTAATCAAGAACTTAAGTGAAAAGGTATAATTAAACAACGAAAACTTCAACAAAATGCTTAAAATGTTGAATACTTATGTCCATTACTGTAATTGCAAAAATAATGAATTTTGGGTTAATAAATCCAAACAATTTTTAATTTTTTCCTACATTTGATAAAATTTTCAGATAATAAATAATAAATCGTTCCAATTTCGTGGTAGCTGGACAACAGGTTGAGACAGTGGAGTGCTTCCAGTATCTTGGTAGCCAGATTACGCCTGATGGTGGTACCAAGAAGGACATCGAAACCCGGATCAGAAAAGCCCGATTTGCGTTTGCGAGTCTCCGAAACATCTGGCGGTCACGCCAGATCTCTCTACGAACTAAGATCCGAATCTTCAACTCAAACGTCAAATCCGTATTGCTGTACGGGTGTGAAACTTGGTGCACATATGCGGTGACGACGCGAAAACTGCAAGTTTTTGTGAATCGCTGCCTGCGGAACATCATCCGCGCTTGGTGGCCTGGCAACTGGATCTCAAACGTTGAACTTCATCGCCGGTGTCATCAAAAGACGCTAGAAATCGAGATTCGGGAACGTAAGTGGAGATGGATTGGGCACACGCTGCGAAGAGATGAAAACGAGATTTGCAGAGAGGCGCTTGACTGGAATCCAGAAGGGCATCGAAGAAGAGGCAGGCCCAAAAGCTCGTGGCGGCGAAGTCTAGCCGCTGAAATCCGCATAGTTGACGAGAACCTCGGCTGGCAGCAAGTGAAGACGCTGGCTCCGGATCGCCAGCAGTGGAGATCTTTTATCTCAGCCCTATGCGCCGGTCAATCGGCGCTGGACCCTTAGGTAGGTAGGTTCAGATAATAAAAATAATTATTTTGTTTCAACTGAAGTTATAAAAAAATAATTTTCTTCATGTAAAATTGCACAACATACAAGAAAACTTCAAAGCATGGTTTCTCGAAAGCACCTGTAATGCATGTGCTCTGAGGACCTCTGAAGGCTTGAGAGAACATATACAAAAATATGCATCAAAACCATGTAAGAGATAAAAATTCGAACTAATATTTAAAATTCTAGGCTTTAAATAAGAAATTCAGATTCTTATTCAAAGTCTTCGTCAATACCAGTTTCTTTAAGATAAACGAATGATTTTTTTTTGTTTCGATTATAGTCTTTTTACCATCTTTATGGCATTCGCGACGTGGCAGTCGGTGGATAGTTATTGAAAACTTATCCGATACAATTGTGTTCGATGTTTACTCTTGGGCTCGACCTCGCGGACATCGGCTCAGGAGTTCAGAAGGCAACTGACATGCCAACTGAGCTATACCACAATCCCTCAAACGAGTGATTTAAAAGGCATTATCAAATTAAAAATTGACTTTTTTTGTTCGGATTATAGTCGTTTTAACATCTTCATGTCATTCTCGACTTATGTCTTATATCAACGATGCAGTTGGCGGACAGTCATTGGAAAACTTATCCGGTACAACTGTGATCGGTGTTTACAATTGGGCTCAAACTCACGGACATCGGCTCAGGAAGAAACTAACTTGCCAACTGGACTATATTGCAAGCCCCGTTTTTTCGAAAATTGACGAGTTATTGAGAACTTCAAAAAAATAGGTTTTATTTTTTTTTGACATCTTTAAACAGAAAACAGTTTAAATCGAGGTTAAAAATATGTGTAGATTATTCTTGTCAGTACGGTGCTAAAAATAGAATATTAGTGATCAAATTTCCCAAAATATAAAATTAAAAGGTAAAATTCAAAATACTTAGTTGATGACTTAAGTTATTTCTAAAATCAAAACATGAACTAATAAATAAATTATAAAAACTTCGATTTAAAGAAATCATTATCTCATATTCGTTTTCAGATTCAAAAACATAAGACTGGAAATCATTTTCAATTACTTCAATTGTGTTTTAAATTTTCAATGCGTTTATTAATCAGCATGAAAAATCCAAGTGGCACATTTCCAGAAACAAATTATGTATAGAAAATCATGTTTTATACAACGCATTCCAGAAGCTTCAATTTATTGATAATTTTTAATCAAACGTTTCAAACCATAGTTTTTAATAAAAAGCAATATTTCAAGCAGGTTTTAAAAATTCTAAATCATATGCAAATTTCAACGGAAAAAAATCACCTAACTCTTACTAAAAATTTTTTTTTAAGTTGCTTTTTACGCATGTGTCCACTAAAGCTATAGGTGGCCATCCTTTACTTCAAAAATTATGCTTATTTGACCGGCACATTTCAATAAGAAACAATTTGAAACCATCCGGCGTTTCTAGGAGTTCAAATTTCACTAGGAATTTAGACGTTTCTAGGAATTTAAGTTTCACTAGGTTCAAAGATAATTCGAAAAAAAATTGCGGATCAGATCATTACCGCCTGTGCAGACTTTCAAGAGAAATAATAAACTTTTGAGTAGACAATTGTCTTCTCGGAATGAATAATCACGAATGCGTGTGAAGTTGTCGTTCCCGAGAACACGTTCGAAATTATTTTAATCCATCCATTTCATCCTACACCCATTTCTGAACTTTTCAAAAACGTGTCACTCTTATTAAGAATGTGTCGTCTGGTCTTCGATCGCTGTTTATAATCGAATTACGCAAACTGGTCCGCTGGTAAAATAAGATCACTCCGGCTTATTACCGATACGAAACGAAGAGCATCCCCCTCCCACCTTACTCTCGGAAAACATACACCGGTGATGAATGATGAGCAATGGATGATGGCTGTCATGTTCGGGACGTTTTGAAATATATTTGAAATGGTTCTGGTTTACCATTTTACAAGCACAGTGCATGACGAAAAACTGATGAAACGTGTGATGGAATTGGAAGAGTTTTTAATAGCGCCGATCACTGGGACCACCACCTTGGGACAGCTGCAGCAATGAGTGCGATGTTTGCGGAACAATAAAAAATTGTACATGGGAACATTTTGTATGTACAATTTCTAAGAAATGGTTTCGATTCAGCGAAGAAGCCCGAATAAAATCAGTGGACCAAAAATGGCGATAATATTCTCAACTGATAAGCACACATTGAATTATGGATAATTCCGTATTCAGTAGTTCTCTCAGACATTGCGTGGCTAGGGAACAGGCAGCATAATAAATCTCCCTCTAAAAAATGAAAAAAAAAATTAAATGAAAGTTGTTTGGCATTTGGCCTAACGGTCGTTTGGCATAAAATTAAAGAAAATGCATTCAACCTTTTCCATGTTTTTTTTTAATTAGAATAAAAACTTATTTAATAAATCGAATTGACTAATTGAGCCATTTTTTGGAATTTCGATGTATTGTATCTTAGACTGAGTCGATTTGAGGTCATTTTCGCATTTCTCAAACCCTGGGGTTTAAAAACTTCGTTTTGGTTCGAAACTTATGCATGATTTTTTGAAAAATTATAAAGTACGTTTACATGACTACATTTTAACTACGATCGAGGTTTGTTTGGGAAAATTTATCATTTTGAATAATACGAAAACCTAATATTAAGGAGTGTCTTTAAATACTGGCTGAATTCGAATTTATCGATTACCATTGTTTGAGCAGACCATTTTCGGAGGGAATAAATACGTCTTAACTGGGGAACGATTCACAAGAAAGAGAAATTTTATTTATTCTTCATTTAAAACTACAACTTTTCCCGCTTATTCAAATATGATTCAGCAATAGAGCGAACTGACATCATTATAGCGGTGGTCAGATGGACACTATACTTCAAGGCGCATCCCTGTAACATCAAGGTTACCAAAACCATACTGATCGAACAACCATTTTTCAAAAAGAGTTGTATTGAGCCAAGACCATTTTAAGACTTTCTCAACGAAGTTTCATAACAAAAATGGAAAAAAAAACAAAACATACAAAAATAAACAGAATCACAAAAATGACAAAAGTTACAAAAATAGCTAAATGACATAAGTAAGTCATTTATGTATTTTTATCATTTTAGTTGTTTTAGTTATATTTATCATTTCCAATAAGTTTTTTATTTTTATTTTTTCAATTTAGCAATAATATATTTTCAAAATTACAAAGAGTTTAGCTATAGTTCAAAACTGGCTCACAATTTCTATAAAAACAAATCAGCGCCAACATGTGAAAACGGTGTTCATTAATGAAGTTTCGAAAAAAAACGCGTTTGAAAATTTTGCAACATTTTTTAAATCGTTTATTAGAATTCATGTGGAATCTTTCAAGTCTATATTGTCACAACGGTGCGTATCATCTTAAAATTTTTTTTAACGATACGAGGGTATTTTCATTGAAAAATAGCTCGTAATTTTTTATCGAACCTAGCTAGAGAACACCCAAAATAATTTGGAAATTAAATTTACGGTATTTTTCACGTAAACTGAGCTTTTGATGCATCCCATCGATTCTACGTGAATCCGGCGTAACTAATTTTTTTCCTCATGAATTTCACGTAAAGTTTAAGGGAATGGCTTCTGAAATCAATTGAGCAATTTTCTCAAACGTTTGGATGTAAATTCTTATAAGAAAAAGAACTTGGATCAATCAACTTGTTTGAGTTGTAAACATTGGGTTGGACGTTTTTCCGTTATTTCGTGATTTTTCGGTAATTTCATTGTTTTTTCGGAACCTCATCAACGTTGCGGATGCTGAAATTTTCATGCCCATTTATACCGAAAGAAAAGGGTAAGTCAACGCAACAAAAATTTGAATCTCGCTGAGAGAAAATATTTTCTTCCACAGGTCGAAAAGTGGTACGATAAGAGAAGTTCCGCCTCATCGAGAAGGAAAAGCTTCGTGCGTGCTGGAACGAATGCCAGAGGGTATAGTGCACGTGAGTTATTTGTCATTTATAATTTTGTTTTTGTTATTATTGAGATAAGAATTTATCATTTCCAGGATTTTGGAAGCCCAAATAAGCTGGGCCGCAAGAGCCAGCGAAAATCGAATGTATTATTTTTATCACTTATTAAGTGCAGTATAGAAACAAGTGCAGTGATAGTGGTTGTATTTTGTTTGGAAGAAGTGAAAATAAATTAAATTGAGTATAAAATTTTCATTTCTTTCATTTCAATCAAAAGAGAGAGAAACCATTGACTAAATGAACCCCAATTTCAATTTCAAACTAAAATTATTTTATGTATTATTCATCTTCAAATGGTATCGAACTCACTTGAAATTCACGTAAGTTGTAGCTGAACTTCATAAAGTACGAATTCTTATTGAGGTGCGTTCACCTGTTATATTGGTCGAAACTACGTGAAAATCAATTGGATAAAAACTATGTAGTTTTCACGTAGCAAAGATGTGCGGATTATTTTGGGTGTATGAATTTCGTCCAAATGTTTTATACACCCTTTACTTTGTACTGTATGTCTCACACACGCTCATATTAGTTTAACCAATTTTGGTTCAAAAGTAACCATTTTCGACCTTTTTCCGCGTTATGTTTTTTTATGACTTCTCCGCAAGAACCCATAAAATGACTTTTCGGGGAGAAGTTGAAATTTGGTTATTTTTTAACCGTATTCAATATGGCGAAGAAGCTGTAAAATGGTTATTTTTAATTATGATTTCAAGAGTAGTTTTCGCAAATCTTTTTGTGAGAATGGCAGCTAATGGCAGACAAAACATTTGATTTTGAAATGTTTTGTTTATTGTCAAAACTATGTAGCTTACAAATACTAGTAGGTAAATAGGTAAGGTTTAGGGTTGTGAATTGCCGGACTGGATGATGGAGTCAGCTGAACTGGCAATCGATTCGTCAAAGTCGCATAGCTTGCAGGCTCAAGTCAAGTCGTTCTTGAATTCATGACCAAAACATTGAAGAGATTCTCATGAAGGATTATCGCTTTCGGGTGTAGGTAATCGAGAGCAGCCAAGACGTCTCCTCGATACCACTCCTTTTCCTAGGGGAACCAACTACGGCAATACAACGCAGCCAGACATTTGATTGCAGCAAACCCTGTGGAGGAGTCGAATTAAAAATATTATTTTAACTTTACTTACTTTACTAGTTCCTCTTATCAACTCGCCGGGGAAACTGGATCCAGATCCGGATGCATCTGATGAATTGTTCTCGGAGGAAAAAGATAAGGTTTCAATCTTCTCAGACAGACAGCTCGATATCTTCCATGGGAAACATCAGCCGACCATGTTCCACTTTCTTATTCATCAACGACACTTCCATCTTAAAGACGTTTCGCTTGATGAGCAACCTGCATGGTCCCGCTCGGCTTTCCGGCAATTGGCAATGGAAAATTCTGTTTGCAGAATAATGTTTTCCGATTTTCGGGCAGCCGGTTCCGGAAGATCATGTTCGCTTCAGCCACTTGATGCGGAATATTCGCTGTGCCATGTTTCTGATGTCCTCCGATGTGAGCTTTTCGAAATGGCCTTTTTTAAATTAATTTTCCATTGTTTTTCACTGGCGGATGTGACCAATTTTACAAAAAAATTTCAAAACAATCTAGAACCGTTCCGAACTTCGCGCACGTTTCAAGATGTCGAAGAAAAAAACGTAAAATTTTACAACCATTTTGTGGTTAATACACGAGAACTACCAAAATGGTTAAATTACTTCATGGAAAAATTCTTAAAAAATAACCATATTGATAGTTCCCGAATAGAAAAACATTATAAAAAAACCATGAATTTCATTTTCACTCTACCGTGGATTTTATGGTTGACACCATGAATATCACGATGCATGAAACCATGAATTCACTGTCAAACTCATTGTTTTCGACCATGGTATTCATGGTTTTGGCCAAAATTACCATGAAAAAAGGGGGTTGTTAAGCAACTTAACAATGAAAAAATCAACTTTTTTCCATACATTTCAGAACAAAAAACTATAAAATTTATGGTTATTACATCTTCCAGTTTTTCTCAAGAAAACGATGAAATTCATTGTTTTTTCATCGAATTTCATTGAATGTTCTTTGTTGCAAGGAAGATAAAATTCTATGTTAATTCGTGATCTCAAAATAAAATGTCCGTGTTAATTTCTCGTTTATGTAAAACTTATTTTTATTTTCATCACAATTTTTTCATAATTGGTAATCACTCATTTTGAATCACTTTATGCTAAACTTTATTCGGATGCTGCCATATTTTCGTTTCCCGCCAGCTGGGTTAGCCTCATACTCTACGGGATGCCGGCTTTCCTTGTGAACGCATTTTGTAGCTAGAAATGATAAATTCAAAAATTAATTATGTTCTTTTTTCAATAATCTCCATTGCAACTTACCTTTGTGCTTAGTTTGATGAATATTTTCATTTTAAAAACCCCGAAATTTTTTCTGTCCGATCTGAACTTTTTGACAATAAAAACAAAGTGCTTCGACCGGCCTCGACTGTCAAAAAAATGCCCTACACGAAAAAATGGAAGTGCACAAATTTTTAAAATATTCAAGCTAGGATGATGTTATTATCATGAATAACGTGGTCACACTCAAAATCAATGGAAAATGAATGTAATACCACGGTTTTGGCTATTCGGGTTTTGTAGCAAAAACCATATAGTGCTCATATTGGGCTACTTAAATCCACTGAAAACGGAGTTTTTTACTTTGTCTGTTACTTCAAATAAGGCTCGACACTAATTTTCGAGAGCAGTGTTTATTACAGCAGCTTCAAAGCTAAAATACAGTTTGGTTTTACTACAAATTTACATACTTTTTAAATCGATCACACTTACATTTTAGTGCGAGAAGGTTGCCTACGCTAAACTACTCGTTTTCGATTCCGAGTCTATCCAGACCGGATGAGGATATCACTAAACATAAAACATTAAACTATTAAGATCGAATTTCACTTTCAGTCAAAAAGTAAAAAGAACTTACGGTCAGCAATGCTCTAAACTCCTGTCAGACTATTTGTCGAGTTCGGCCGAAATCGAGTGGTATCGGAACGGTATCACTGTTTCAAAATCGTTAATTAGCATCAATTTATCGTAATAATCAAGACAACTTACGTTTAACGAAGAACAGTGAAAATATCTAGCAAAGTATCGATTGCCTTTAAATCGAGTAGATTCGGAATGGTGGGATCACTGTACGAACAATAATAGAGCTTATTAGCTTTCGTCAGATTTCTTAAAAGAGAAGGAGCAACTTACGGTGGAGAAATCGGGGTATTGTTACACTTTAACTAGTGATACCTTTCCTGCGGGAAATCACGGAAAAAGTCCTAAATTCTCGACGAACAATCACTTTTTAACAGACGCTCAAACAAGACGCGCACAATGCCCGGGATTATCAAACAAGATGATTATGCAAACGAGAAAAAGGTTGTCACACACGGTGCTGGTTGTTGACAATCTGACCAATGCTGCCAGTGGTGCCGACATCCTCCCCCGGGTGCATCTCAGCCGTTCCTGAGACTGCACTGCTTTGATAATTTCCGCTACTCAGGTCCAGTCGGGCTAGGTAATGGACCGCTCGCTTCAATACACCATTCGCCGTCTCCACCACAGCTGTACGAGTCTGGCCATCGGATCCGACGAATATCTCCACCACACGTCCTCGTACCCAACCGTTGCGGGTCCTTGGGTCCGCGATTAATACCAAGCTGCCAACTTCAATCGGCGCCGCCTCTTGGAACCACTTGTCCTGCCGCCGTAAGATAGGAAGGTACTCCTTCGTCCAGCGTCTCCAGAATATATCGAGTTCACGTTGAATAAGACCCCATGTATCCCGAAGGTTCCGTTGTTTTGCAATTGGAACTGCGGGTTGTTTAATACCGTTGGAACTCCCCAACAAAAAGTGGTTCGGAGTAAGTGCTTCAAATTCAGCGGAATCTAGGGGAAGGTAGGTCAGAGGCCTTGAATTGATTATGCTTTCTGCCTCCACTATCAAAGTATTAAGCCCCTCGTCGTCTAGTTTACCCTCAGAGTACCCATCTTCAATTGCCACCTTGACAGATCTCACCAGTCTTTCCCACACGCCCCCCATGTGTGGTGCCCCCGGAGGATTGAACTTCCACTTAGTATCGGCATTCGTGAAAGTGTTGGATAGTCCTTGGTTGATCTGCTGCTGAAGTATTCTTGACGCCCCAACGAAGTTCGTCCCGTTGTCGCTGAAGAATATAGCCGGTGCACCGCGGCGTCCCACAAACCGTCTGACTGCAAGGATACAGGAAGATGTGGAGAGTGAGGACACCGCCTCAAAATGCACGGCTCGCACGGTCATGCAGGTAAAGACCGCTATCCACCTCTTCACGTTTGACCGACCAATTTTGACGAGAAGTGGGCCAAAATAATCCAACCCCGTGTAGGTAAACGGGCGCTCTCGTTCAGCTAGCCTAGCTGGCGGTAATGGAGCCATCGGAGGGATGGACGGTTTAGCTTTCCGGATTCTACAGGTCATACAGCTTCGGCTAATGCGTCGAGTAAAGGTACGAAGGCCAGAGATGGAATACAGCTGCCTAACCTCGTTGACGACGGTTTCGGAGTTTGCATGGTTGTAGCGTCGGTGATAATAATCCACGATCAACATCGTCACACGGTGCTTTTGCGGTAAAATTACCGGGAATCGGACGTCATAGGGAGCTGATTTCGACTCACGAATTCTGCTATTCTCCCGGAGCACACAGTTTTCGTCGAGGAATGGTACAAGTCGTGTGATCGGGCTCTTTTCCGGAACGTTTTCGCCTCGCTGTAGGGCAGCGATCTCCCCCGGGTAGACTTCCAGCTGGACTTGTTTGTAGATGGTTTCCATAGCCGCTGTCAGTTCTGGTTGTTCGAGGATTTCAAGGCTATCAGATGATTTGTAGAAACGACGAGAAAGACGAAGAATGTAGGCAACTGTTCGGTACAGCCGCTCCCACTTTGAGAAGGGACTGAAGTCGATCACGGGTTGATGAACTCGATGTATAAGTACAGTCGCTCGTTTCTCTTCGTCAGTTGTCGGAACATTCGTCGACGATCCTGGCCAGTTTTCCTCCGGTAATCGTAGAAACTCGGGTCAGCTAAACCACAACGCATCCTTCTTGAAGTAGGGTCCACATCCCCATTTGGTAGCTTCGTCAGCAGGATTCAGTTTCGACGGTACCCACCGCCAATCCGCAGCCGTAGTGTGTTCCAGGATCTCGCCTATCCGATGTGCCACGAACGGTCGATAGTTCCTCGGGTCTGCGTTTATCCACGACTGGGCAGTTCGGGAATCGGTCCAAAGTACGTATCTCGTTATGGGAATGCCAATGTGTTGTAGAATGAAGATCAGCAATCGAGTTCCCAACACGCAGCTCTGCAATTCCAATCTGGGAATCGACATCGGCTTGAGTGGCGCCACTTTCGCTTTCCCGGACACTAGCTGACACTCCGCTGTTCCATCTGGCCTGATAATTCGGATGTAAGCCGCACAGGAGAAGGCTACTTCACTGGCGTCCACGAAGATGTGGATTTCGGCGTTTTTATAGGTTTCAACTCTCGCGTCAGAAAAGTAGCAGCGCGCTAGCCGTACGTTATCGATGAAATCTATCATACGGGTCCACTCTAACCACCGCTCGAAGATAGCGTCGTTGACTGCTTCATCCCATCTGCTTCCCGCTCGCCACAAGTCCTGGATGAGCACTTTACCGTGAATTAGAAACGGTGCTAACAGGCCCAGCGGGTCAAAGAGAGTCATGACGCACCTCAAAATCTGCCTCTTGGTTGGACTGGATTCAGTTAGAAGAAGTTCCCTCACTTCGACGCTCATTTGGGTCGAGAATCCGAGTTCGTCTGTTGACGGTCTCCACAGCATGCCCAACACTCTTGCTACTTTTTCTTCGGTTATCCAGTTCAAGGTTTTGTCTTCGTTATTTTCTGCCACGCCGAGATGTTCAAGAACTGCAGTACTATTCGATCTCCAATTATGCAGAATAAAACCACCGTTGCGCTGTACTGTTCGAAGGTCTGCAGCTACGCTCTTGGCCTCTTTTTCATCTCCGAAGCTCTCGAAGTAGTCGTCGACGTAAGTTCGAGTGCTGATTGATCTTGCCGCCTTGGGAAACTGCTTCTCGTGCTGTCTCGCATTCAGTTTTTGCACGTATTGTGCCGAGGCGGGCGAGCATGTGGCCCCGAATGTTGCCACGTCCATAAGGTAGATGTCCGGTTTTTGGCTGGGATCCGAGCGCCACAGAAACCGTTGGGAGTTCTTATCTGCTGGCCTTATCTGGATCTGGTGGAACATCTCCTTGATGTCGCTGCTAACGGCTATTCGGTACAACCGAAACTGAAAAAGCACTCCTAATAACGACGACAGCTGATCTGGTCCCTTCAACAATTGGCTGTTGAGTGAAACGCCATCTACTCTGGCCGCTGCATCCCAAATGACTCTTACCTTCTCCGGCTTCTTAGGGTTTATCACCGCTCCTAGCGGCAGGTACCAGATTCGGTTCCTATCTGCAGTCTGTAGCTCTTTCGGAGTTGCCTTGTGCGCATATCCTTTGGCGACATATTCCAGAACTTGCTTGTGGAGATTTTCTTTCAGCCTTTCGTCACGGTACATCCTTCTTTCTAGGCATTCCAAGCGCCGCTTGGCCATGCCGTAGCTATCCGGGAGGACAACATCGTCGTGTGCCCATAGCAGTCCTGTCTCGAAGCGATCGCCAACACGTTTCGTAGTATTCTCCAGAATCGCTAGCGCTCGATTATCCTCCTCTGTCTGCGGCTTCGATATCGCTGCTCCAACATCGTCGATAATAAACATCTGTTTCACTAAGATGTTGAGCGATTCATCTGCTTCACACTTGCAACTGTGAAAGTTGAAGGATGTACTGCTGCTTCCGCTACGCCGACCATACACGCACCATCCAAGCCGTGTTTTTGTCGCAATAGGTCCGGATCCATCACCTTCTCTTGTTTTCAGAGGTACCGCCAGACGAAGATTGTCAATCCCGATAAGAATCTGCGGCTCGGCGTTACTGTAGCTGGCTAACGGAACTCCACGGAGGTATTTGTACTTCAACGCTGCCGCCTCCGCCTGGAAACTCTGCTTCGTTAAGTTCAGACATCCCACTGTCCGAGCGTTCGATAAGATGTGGGTGTTCTCTTTATCGGGACCCGAAATCTCGAAGCTGACGATGCGTGAATCGTGCTCCACTCGCGACGCATTCCCTGTCCAGCGTAAGCAAAGAGGTTGAAGACTACCTCCCATTCCCAGCTGTTTCGCAAGTCCGTCCTCTACGAGCGTCAAATCCGATCCCTCATCGAGGAACGCAAATGTATCCACCGTCCCAAACTTTCCGTACACCGTAACAGGCACAATACGAAAGAGTGTTCCTGAATCTTGGAAACGGTGAGTGTGGTTCTCAGCAGTCTCTGTTGGGATTTTTTCCGGCGAAGAATGTAGTAACGGATTATGTCGATATTTACAGCCAACGATGTCGCACTTGATGCCGCTTCTGCAAGGGCGCCTACCGTGGCTGCACAAGCACGAAAAACAAAGACGCCGTTCACGAATGAGTTTCCAACGCTCGGATACCGAAAGGGCCTTGAACTTGTAACAGTCCCGAACACGATGACCGTTCTTCCCACAGCAAACACATTCCAAGACTTCGGAGTTCTTCTGCTTCTCCACCTGCGCTTCCACCTTGTTCTTCCCTGGATCATGCTGCTCGGGCGATGAATTGTGAGAGTTTATAAACCCTCTGGACTTGGGCTTCTCACGATTGCCTGTCTTATGCTGCTCAGTTTTGAATGGAATAACACTTGCTGCATCCCGGACAATCCCGGCCATGTATTCTCCGAAGGTCTTCAAATTCACCACCGACAGGTTACGACGATAGGTAGCCCACAACAGTTTCTGATCATCCGGTAATTTGGCAATCAATTCTTGAAGCAGTTGAGGATTGCATAACTGGTCATACTCATTGGCTGCCTCGATGTGGTGACACAGCGCTTGCACGGCTGTTCCGAATTCCATCAATCCTTCCAGCTTGTCCACTCGATGTACCGGAATCGCTCGCACCTTCTGCAACAGGTTGTTGATCAACAGGTCTGGCCTCCCGTACCGCAGCCGCAACGTTTCGATCACATGGGGTATTGTGGCCGGAAGAACTAAACTGCTCCTCACCGCCTCCAAAGCTTGTCCCTTCAAGCACCGTTGTAAACGCAGCATGTTTTCGCCATTCGAGAAACCACACACCGCCGTTGTGTATTCGTAGTTTGCGATGAATATCGGCCACTCCGCTGGATCACCGGAAAAGTAAGGCAAATCCCGTGAAAACGACTGCCTGGCTGCTAACTGCTGGGGCGTCAAGCTCGTCGGCGCACCGAAATCGTTCCTTGGAATACACTGAACTCTGGTTCCATCACTTCGCGGGATTGACTGGGGCAAAACGTGTTCATTTGACTGGGAGGTTTGGTGGATTTGTGTTGGCTGACACGTCGTAATGGGCAAAGACGTCAAAGGTGGCAAAGAAGGAATAGTTGGTACGAAATTATGTTGCTTAGCATGAGGCACCAAATTGGGCAGCGGATGCGTTAGCTGTTCATGCATAAATTGCTGCGGCACTCCTGGTTGTGAGGGCAAAGGTTGTGCTATTGTTCGTGCGGAAGGCTGATACGCTATTTTTGGGGGAACATCTGCAAAACTAGACACGGACTGCTGAACCATCTCTGTCAATGGACTAGAATTTTCGAAAAAATGTTGCCGATGTGCAGTCTCCGCGTTAAAAAATGTAGATTGATAGTGGGGTTCAAAATTGGTCACATTTGTATGGGTGGAGCGCGCGACCATATTGCGCTGCTGCTCTAAAATGAGGGGTTCTGGGGGCGCGACATGGTTTCGCTGCTGCCCAATTACCAAGGCTGATTCATATGTTGTGGGGCTTTTAATATTTGTAGCATAATCAAAGGCTTGACACTTACCAAGTGGTCCAATACTTCCCTCTAACTCAGGAGCTTCGATGGTTACCGATTTCCTTTTCGGCACTGTCCCGGTGAGTGACGTTAAAGCATGTTGACCTGTCTGCTTGGCTGCCATGTTGCTACTTGCTGCCGGTAGTGCGAGCTGTCGCCGCTCAGAACCCGGCTGGGCACCTACCAAAAGAACGTCGTTCGTTCCCCCGGTTGTTAAAGTTGAAAACAATTCTTCGCACTGCTGAAGTTGGTTCCGAAGACTCATCAGCTGTGCTTGCGTCGGTTGGTGCTCATTTGCACACTGTTGAATTTGTCGCTGCATCGCCACGAAGCATTGTGACATTCCGTCTCGCAACGCCGCAGCATCCGCAGCTGTTGGAGGAGCAGGTTCGCCACCCACTGCACCAGCAATTGGGTCCACGTGTGCCACCCACTCTGCCGTTCGTTGTTTGCCATGTTCCCTCCGGTTAGAACTGGTTTCCTTCATCAGCGCATCCTGCTCGTCCAGGAAACGTTGGCGCATATCCAGCGCCACTCGCTGGAGCTCGAGTTCTTGTCGTTCACGCATCCGGTGCAACGAATCCGCTCGGCTGGATACGGATGTCTTGCTGTTAACGCTAGGGGCTTTCTTCCGGAGGATACAGTTCCGGCATTCCCAATCCCGGTCCTCTATTGATGCGCCAACACCAGCACAGCCATAGTGCCACCAGGTTGAGCAAGTATCGCATTGGCACATGTCATCAAACGACTCCGATTTGTCGCAAACCTGGCAGTTGGTCAGCTTAGAGTCGTCTACCTTCGATCCACGCGATTTTCTCGAAGTTCTTCTTCGTCGACCATCATCTTTTCCGACACCACTCATCATTTTGGATAAAATCTTTGAAGAATGTTACTTCAAATAAGGCTCGACACTAATTTTCGAGAGCAGTGTTTATTACAGCAGCTTCAAAGCTAAAATACAGTTTGGTTTTACTACAAATTTACATACTTTTTAAATCGATCACACTTACATTTTAGTGCGAGAAGGTTGCCTACGCTAAACTACTCGTTTTCGATTCCGAGTCTATCCAGACCGGATGAGGATATCACTAAACATAAAACATTAAACTATTAAGATCGAATTTCACTTTCAGTCAAAAAGTAAAAAGAACTTACGGTCAGCAATGCTCTAAACTCCTGTCAGACTATTTGTCGAGTTCGGCCGAAATCGAGTGGTATCGGAACGGTATCACTGTTTCAAAATCGTTAATTAGCATCAATTTATCGTAATAATCAAGACAACTTACACACAAAACTTTCGGGGCTCCACTTAGCAAAATTTCGCTGTTACTTTCCGTTAGCAAAAATATTTTTTTACTGTTGAGTTAGCAAAAAGCTAAATTTACTTGATTTTAGCAAAAAGAAAGTTCATTTTGCTTGATTTTAGTAAAACGAAGGTTTTCTAGCCGCTTTGTGTACAGACAGCAGCCGCCGCGGATTGGAAGAAAAATAACGCGCGTTGCCGAAAGTTCGATGTTGGTGGTTCTAGAGGTGGCTAAGTCAACAACTAAATACTAACCAAATCGACACCGGATGCGTACAGGTAGGGGCCGATTATGAATTGTACAGATTTTCCGATATTTAATTCAAAATTGTTTGTTTGTTTTTCTTCCGACCAGGTTACAACTGCAACAGGAAACTCGCAACAGACAGGAAATGAAGGGGGACCACAACTGGAATATCAACGAACTGCATCCGGCACACACTCCGGTGCATTCGTTGAAGTAAATGGCTCGGCAGTTGGCTCGCCGGAATCGGAACTTCCGTTGTACGAAAAGTGTGAGAGAAAATAGCAAAAAATGTGAAAAATAAAATGAAAGTGAAGGAAATTTGTGTATTCTATTTCACAATCAAACATTCTCCCTGATTCTCCAGAGAAAAAAAAACAATAAATTTTTAAATTTCAGAACCAGCGAACTTTTACTCCGGTTTTTGCTAAAAATTTGAGTAAAAATTGCGGCGGCTAACTTTTCGCTCGTTTGCTAAAATAATAGTTTAAAAATATTGCTAAATTGATTGCTAAGTTTCTAGCTGGTCAAATTTGAGCAAATTTTTGCTAAATTTCGGCCTTGAAAATTTTGTGTGTACGTTTAACGAAGAACAGTGAAAATATCTAGCAAAGTATCGATTGCCTTTAAATCGAGTAGATTCGGAATGGTGGGATCACTGTACGAACAATAATAGAGCTTATTAGCTTTCGTCAGATTTCTTAAAAGAGAAGGAGCAACTTACGGTGGAGAAATCGGGGTATTGTTACACTTTAACTAGTGATACCTTTCCTGCGGGAAATCACGGAAAAAGTCCTAAATTCTCGACGAACAATCACTTTTTAACAGACGCTCAAACAAGACGCGCACAATGCCCGGGATTATCAAACAAGATGATTATGCAAACGAGAAAAAGGTTGTCACACACGGTGCTGGTTGTTGACAATCTGACCAATGCTGCCAGTGGTGCCGACATCCTCCCCCGGGTGCATCTCAGCCGTTCCTGAGACTGCACTGCTTTGATAATTTCCGCTACTCAGGTCCAGTCGGGCTAGGTAATGGACCGCTCGCTTCAATACACCATTCGCCGTCTCCACCACAGCTGTACGAGTCTGGCCATCGGATCCGACGAATATCTCCACCACACGTCCTCGTACCCAACCGTTGCGGGTCCTTGGGTCCGCGATTAATACCAAGCTGCCAACTTCAATCAGGTTCAGGTTCAGAATTCAGATTTAGAATGCAGATTCAAAATTCAGAAACAGTTTAAGCTTGTAAATATATATTACATCCAACATAAACTGTTGAGGAATTCAAGAGATCATGAAATTAATACATTGCGAACCAAATACGAGATATCTCGATTTTTCGCTTGCCAACAGTGTGCTACATTTCGAAGTTTAACTCGAAAGGACTAAATTTAAGTGTTCAACTATATTCGACAAAATTAAACACAACATTTGTCGTGACTTAAAAATGCCAAACTTGAAAAATTCAATCCAGGAGTTTCTGAGATACAGAATGTCGAGTTTCGGTGTTTCTCGTCATAGATTTGTTCGGTCTTTTATATGTTTAATATGCTTTTCAATTCAATTTTCAGATCTCCATTTTTGAACAAAATTCGTTTGTAAACACAATTCTGCTGAAAATCACAGATGAAAGGTAGAATTGGAGTTTTTTGTTTCATATGAAAAAACCTAAATTTTATTCTAAAAAACCATGCACAAGATGTTCATTATGGAAATGATTCTTTATAATAAATATTTGCTGTTAAAGAAACATTTTCGTCTAAAACATCTACCCAAAATTCTATATTTTCCCAGTGTATTGTTTAACGTTATTACACATCAAGGATACCAAAAATCGGCATTTCAAGTTTCAGAAATTAATAGGCACAATTTTGCTAATTTGATATAGATATTTGAGTAGCGGGAAGGGTTTTGTTAAATTTTGGAGAACATGGTTGCATTATTAAATTCATAACATTTGAATTATGCTTTTTATGGAGCATTTTAGCGGCAAGCAAAAAACACGAGATATCTCGTATTTGGTCCGCAATGAGTTAATATTGCAGTTTTTTATGTCAAATTACATACTTAAATCATTAATTTCGTTCAAGTTTGCATCAAGCATTTTGAACTGAAAATCTAATAATATTTATCTCTTACTTTTTTTTTTGTAAATTTGATTTATTTTCATTTAAGGTACAAATCTTTGTATTTGAAAAATAATATGGAAGATTGGGCTTGTTTGATTTGAGTAAAGAATAAGTTTATTTTTAAGAAATGGAAAAATCTTCTAATAAAGCTTATTTTATGCCGGAATAAACTAAGTTTGACCTACCAGACTCAATATTTTCACAGATTTTAACCATCGATAAAAACGGATTTAGCTTAGGGTTACCATATCCTGCAACGCCAAAAAGAGTACATTGAGAAATATTTTCAAAATTGTAAAGATAAACGCCATTTATTCAAAACCATGATGTTTTTGGTCATCCAAATAGCGCCAATTTGCTGCAAGATGTGTGACTTAATTGACAAATGCTCTGTATTTTAAGTTGGATTATTCAAAGTTTTGGATTTTATACTGAGAAAGCACACCAAAGTTGTCAAAAACTGCATTTTTAACAGAAAAGAACATTATTGCTGATTCGTCCGCTTTTGATTTGTGCATTATGCTTTTAAGTAAGTTGTTATTATGCTAGGCTTGCCAAATCGTTTTAAAAAAAAGCGGGACATTTTAAAAAATTCTTTTAAAAAAGTCATGAAATGTTTGTAACATATGTGAATATGTTTTTTTCTACTCTAAAAGTGCGGTGCTTTTATACTTGAGTTTAAAGTTCTATAAATCAATAATGGAGGCATAGTTCAGTTTATATAACATCTGCTTTCCGAACCAACGTCTATTTTTTTGGCGTTTAAAAGGCTCGAGGAGCTGACGCTGGAAATGAAAATTAGAGATAGTTTGGAGAAGAATTTTTTTTTAAGTTTAGAGTAGGCAGAATACGAATAGTAAGCGATCATGAGACACTTCGTTATATCCATTCCGGCTGGATATAGACAGAATGCAGTTCAAAATAATAAACCAACCCCTCCTGATACCAGTTGGAGGAAGGACAAGGGTGGGTTCGAGACTGGCCTCTACTTACTCCCCAAGCATCTCACCTGTCGGCAACTTATGGGATTCGAACCCAAAAGTTTTTCTTGCCGATACTGGGAATCGAACCCAGTACGCCTGGGTTACCAGACTCGGGCCAGTCTATCCACTAGACCACACCAGCGCTAAAAATATAAAGTGAGAATCGAACTCACTGCAACATCTCATCTCGGCTTCCCAGTCCGGTATCTTATCCAGTGCACTATCTGAGTCTGTTAACATCTGCTTTCCGAACCAACGTCTTTGTTTTCAAATCCATTTCCAACGCCCTTGCGTTGTTAAAAAAAAGTGCAAACGACACAAAAACGTTAAACAACATTAATTGAAACAAAAATTAAATCAATGATGAAAAAATTTCAGCGTTACAAGCGGTTTTTATTTGTATTAAAAAATGTTAAGATATTTTCTTGATTATTATACCATACTTGCGATGAATGTCATGACTATACAAATGCTTTGATCATTTTTGTATATGTACAATGTAGGTATTCACTGATTTTTTTATGGAATGTTCTCAAGCTTGAAGTTTCTGGTTTGTGAAAAGTCTCATTAAAATTATCAGCATAATTTTTTATACTGTAAAAGTCACATCAGCTTCGTTTCAGGATTGAGAAGATTTCAAAATTATAAAAATCAAATGAACCATTCTCCAGATTCCGTTTTAGTGCAAAATCAGTGTGTCATTTTTAAGTCATCTACCACTAGCATTACCCAAAATGACATATTTTTGGTAATTTTTCTAAATACTGAAAAGCTATAAGTATTGCCATGCAGCAAATAGTTATTTATGCAATAAGTTGCAAAAAGTGGTTTTTCAGCACGAGTCGAAAATTTATCCAACGAGGGTTGCTGAGTCGGATAAGTACGTCGAGTGCTAAAAAATTCATTTATTAACCAACAACTAAAAATAAAATTGGTCGTGGAGTGTACTTTTCGAAACTGAATTCAATGCTGAAATGTAGCACTTTTCGATGCTGTTTTCAGTGTCCAAATGTTCAATTTTCAACACTGAACTGCAAATGTCAATTTGAATTAAGAAAATGCTTTTTTACATTTATTAATATGTGATTTCCACCAGTTTTAAAAAAGAAAAATGGTATGAGTCATAAAGCATGTCAAAATGTGACACTGTCACATACTCAAATGGAGCTTGACAAAGAAAAAATGCATAACAAATGACATATTTTCAATTGAAAACCAGTACTTCTTACAAATTTAAATGCAATGTTGTGTTTGATAGATAGAAATCTGACAATAATAGGAATTGCATAGAAAAATTTAAAAGGTCATTCCTAAAGAAATAAGAGATTAAAGAAAAAGCAAGCATCTTATTTGTGTGATGTGTAATTTTAAAAGCAAAATTAGTCAAACGAAGGCCAACTTGTTTTTTTTTTCTATTTGAACACTTAGTTTAAAAAAAGCGGGACATTTCGAGTAAAAAGCGGGACAGCGGGACATTTTCCAAAAAAGCGGGACATGTCCCGCTTTTGCGGGACGGATGGCAACCCTATATTATGCATATTGCCTAGTGTTCAGGAGTTCATTGCATACTCAAAGGCGCTAATTTTGAGCGAAAAATGAAAGATTGAAATCGTGAATGTAGGTACTCGTTATTCCTTCCATTGGAAGCCATCCTTTAAAACATTTAACAAAAGAAGCAAAACTCAAGTGTTGTGCAACGAATGCATAAAACGGTGGATTTTTTTGTATTTATATGAATTCAATCTTCATGTATCGGATGAAATAAGTTAATTAATATGAGAAATTTTCACAAAAAAAGAGTACATTTAGTAAAATTTTACAAAAAGAAGAGTACGCTCATTTTTCGATCGAAAAAGAGTAGGGGAGAATGAGGATACTTGATCCCTGGGGATACTTGATTCCTTAGCTATATCTCGAAACTGGAATGTCTTGCAAAGATCAAATGTTCTAGAAAAATGTGCCAAAATGAGCAAAATAACAATGCTTGTAGTTTAAAATTTTTTAACAAAATAATTGTTTGAGTAATTGAACTTTGTTTGAAAAATTTCACAAAATGTAACTTAAAGATCTTTTCTCATCACTTTAAAATGTTCCTTACATGGGAAAATTATGAAAAAAATATTTGTTCCAATGTATCAATCGTTCGAGCGTAAAATGAACTTCACAATGCCATATTTTCAAAGCAATGGAAAACTCTCAACTTTTTTCAGAAAAAGTTTTCTAAAATGTTGATTATGGGTACAATTGATCCCCTAGAGTTGGGTACAATTGATCCCCCTTCCAAACGGCATATTCTTCTTCTGAATTGATCGTTATGATTACTGATTACGAAATTACTAATATTTATCCAAAAACTAATATTTATCAAACAATTGTCTGAAGAAAAGAGCAAAAATAATTAATTTTCTCTTACTTATAAAAAATAGCGCCTTTAAGTATGCAATGTTATTAGCGTTGAGACAAAGTTATAGAATTTTTTTCTCATGTCTGCTATAAATTGTGAAATGGACACAAACATGACCAAAATAGTCAATTAACATTCTATCTTGGCGTTTTGTTTGATTTTTATACAAGGATTAGGGCTTCTTGAATAAAGTATCAAGTCTCCTTTAATAGGGGATCAAGTCTCCCCTAACTTCAGAAAAATCGCAATTTTTTTACTCCCACGAAAATGCTTCTAGTTCATCAACGGGTTCAAGTATCGTTCTAATTTTTGGAGCATAGAAACTTGAAGTTACAAGCTGTCAGAAAATGTCAAAGACGGCGAGTTGCTAAATTTTTACAAAAAGATATGGTAAAAATAAGAAAAGGGGATCAAGTATCCTCACTCTCCCCTACATGTACTCTTAAAAGAGTATGGTATCCCTAATTTAGCTCACCTTTTAGGTTCAGGATCAATTTTCTAAAGTTTCGATTTAATATCGAAAACTTTTTATGTCAGAGTACTTAAAAATTAAATCATATAGTTACAACCATAATTTGCTTTATTTTTTTTGTAATCGTGCATTGTTGGCCAAAAAATCATAGGTTTAAATCAGTCATCAAATTTTAAAAGTTATGTTTTTCATTCTAATTTTTAATTCAACGAGTTGTTGAAACAAATCATTGACATTAATGCACATTAATGTTTCAACAACTCGTACCCGCCGTGTTCTATGTTTCGTCGAGAAAGTTTGTTTACGTCCCACAAAAAAAGACTTCGTCGAGTACACGCACACTATTGAGGTCACTCACCTATACGCGGGCAAAAAGTGAATATGATTTACGATTAGTTCCGTTCCGGTTCATAAAGATCGATCGATGACGATATACCGATGAATGAAAAGTTCGACCCATTCAAATATGAAACTCTATCGTAAACATGACAAACATTCTTGTAGATTCATTGAATCCTCAAGTGATTATATTCCGTGGATTTCCGCAATTCACAGAGGAAATTGTAGATGAAGTGGTTATCGCTTGCAATATTATTCACAACTGAATCAACGCTGACGCAGTATCCTAACTATTTTTATCTGTTATTCATGCTCTTTTTGATTATAATTGTTTTTTTACAATTTTTCTTTGTCCACAAAAGATACAGAATACATTCCAGAGACTGGCGATGAAGTAATAATGCACCTCGGGATCTCCGAAATACGCCTCCAAAAAACAAAACATGAATCAACACACATTCGGCCACATTTTAGTGGAATAGTAAACAGTTTAGTGTATATCCTCGTTGTGTTGGTGCTCGATGCATATCATAAAGCAGTGGTTTCGGACTCCCCTTAACTTGATAGGTGGGTTGAGCTTTTTTTCACTCTTGCCTTCAGTCGATGGACAGCGATATACACTACCGCTTATTGGCGAATCGTTCGCGTTTTCCAACATTTGTTGGCTAATCAAATCGAGTTTGTTACAGCATTCGGTGGAAGGCAGTGTCGAACGCAGCGCTTTTGCGTATTCCGGATGCGCAAATCTTCAGCCCGAAGATATACACGCCATATCCCGGATAAATAGTGTCTAGTCTGGTAAGTAGAGCTGCCTGTCTTTGGATAGAGAAAATCTATATGTAGTCTCAATTGATTACCTGCCCTCTAATTATGTGTGAATCGCCACTCCCCGATTGTTCGCTTCCTTAACATACATGGGAGTCATATATCATGGCCCTATTGGCCTTGGTCCCCAAACGCAACAGATGTGTAAATTTTTAGAAGAATTTGAGTCATCTTTATAATTGCGCGCGGTTTGAATGTGTGTAGGAGGAATATAATTTCCATCGTGTTGAAATGGATGTGCGACGAATGACTTCTACTTTTTAGAGTGGCAAACTAGTGTCTTTCGCTAGTGTTGAAGGTAATTCATTCTGATTGGGTATATTGATTTTCTACTTTCCTTTCAACAGGCGCTATGATAAGGAAAGTGAAGGTTGAAAAATTGCCCACCACTTTCATAGAGGATAATTTGATAACTTAGAGTTTTCTTCTTGTTTTACAGATAAATTCTAATCGTCCCTCCAAAATCAGTATTAAAAATGACGGACTACAGCCAGACTGCCACGGTCACACAAACCACGACAGTGACTCAGCCATACATACGCTACGATCCGGAGTATTTTAAGACGATCCCCGGTATGGTCAAAATCGGCTGCATCGTTCTCAATCTGATCGGATTCATCTGCATCGAGGTGTCCTATTTCAGCTACCATTCACGGGGATCATTCTTTAACACGGTGGCCATGATAGGCTTCTGGTTCACCGGTATCATGCTAGTCTTCTACGTTTTTCACGTGTGCGAAAAGTTTCACAAAATACCGTGGTTAAAAATAGAGATGTACTTTTGTGCTGCTTGGGTCCTGCTTTACATGCTGGCCTCGTCATTGGCTGCTGCAACAAACGTAGAAGCGTTCCAAGCGGCCGCAGTAAGTTTACAAAAGTTTGAATGCAAAGCAGGAGACGATGACCAGTGTTTAATTCAAATCAGGGCTCCCTAGACTGGTCAAAACAACCAATCAAATAAACCAAGAAGAGTATCAAACGTTTTTGGGCCCAATAAAAACTGTGCAAAGTAATTTAAGGATTTGATATGAGCTGTTCCAGTTACAGTTTTCTGAAAACTTGTTCTGTGAATCTTCAGCTACATGAAGTAGTTTTAAAATTGTTTTTAACAAGAATGTCACTTTTTCCATTTCCATCTTAAATGGAACCTAAAACCGTTAGATACTTTTTTCAATCCATTTTTAATCAAACGAGCTTACTCTTCAATGAAAACACTGACCATTGTCGACATATACTTGGAGTTATGCGTAGATATTTAATGTTAATAATTGCTCCTTAATCTTTCAGTTTTTCGGATACTGTGCAATGATTGCCTACGGGTATGATGCATTCCTCAAATACAAAGCCGTCACAGCCGGTGAGATTGCACAAGGCTCGCGATCCGTCCAGCAGCAGCAGCAGCAACAAACAATTTCAACAGTCACCACCTACTGAAAGCATGGCCATTTATATACCTCTGGAGCTTAATTTCTCCCGGAAATACCGCCGATCCACTTATCGAAGATCTAAACTTTCGTTTCTAGCTGAGAGTGAAGTTGTGTTTTGAGATATCTCTTGAAGTATTTCTTTTATTAAGTTTCGATTTCTTTGTATAGTACATTTTACAAACAGAAAGTT